>NW_006283826.1:861962-862265 GCF_000327345.1 Myotis davidii
GAAGGAGGGGGTAAGGGCGGGGGAGGGAGGGGGAGGGAGAGATTGAGCACATGTGTGGAAATAGATCCCGGGAGGAGGATGGAGCCTGCCTGGAAGCAGATAGAGAGTGGGAGTGTGTCTGGTATCTAATTTCTGCTGGCGTGTGCGGCCGGAGAAGCACATGCGTGCCCTGACCCGGGAAGAGGTCAAAGTGACCCGCGGACAGCTGAACATTCCTGATGGGGCTGTTTCCAATGCAGGGGCTGTTTCCAGGAGCTCAGCAACTTCTCCCGCCTGCATCGTCCACCCTCAGCCATCCTTTCC
>NW_006283826.1:862287-865094 GCF_000327345.1 Myotis davidii
AGCTGCCAAAACGCAGCTCAGCCGCTGGAGAGAGGCGGGGCTGAGAACACGGGACTCTGAGGATGACACAGACAGCTTACTCAGAACACAGAAAGTGATCTGTCCTTCGCAGACAGGCACCGCGAGGGGGCCAATGAGCTGTCAGGTATAATTAGACTAAGTCCCAGCAACAGGCATGGTGCCCTGTTCGTGTCAGCACCCTTTTGTCCGCGACTGTTTCTGGGGCCTGAGCACCATCACTCTATCCGACCCCTGACCTAGGTGCCTCCCCGCACACTGGGGCCTGCGGTTTGCTCTCAGAAGGACATGGCTGCGCTCATCACCCTGGGAAAATGAATAATAATAAGCAGTAAATAATAGAGAGTGGTGACGACGATAGAAATAAGAATGATGCCATCAGAGCGACCACCTTTGGAGGATCCGCTGTGTGCCAGGGACTTGGCGAGGTCCTGGGCGCTCGTGACCTCAGTTAACCAACCCTATGGGGGGGGGGGGATCTTATCCTTGTTTTCTACACTATGAGTGAGGCTCAGGGCCTTCAAGTGAGGACAGCAGACATGGAACTCGGGTTTTAGGACTTTCAAGCACAGGGGTTTTTTTCTTGTGTTTTTGTTTGTTTTGGTTAATCATCACCTGAGATTATTTTTCCCATTGATTTAGGGAGGGTGGGGGAGGAAGAGAGAGAGAGAAAGAGAGAGAGAGAGAGAGAGAGAGAGAGAGAGAGAGAGAAACGTCAATATGAGAGAGACACATCAATTGGCTGCCTCCTACACGAGCCCTGACTGGGGCCAGGATCAAACCTGCAACCTGTGTACGTGCCCTTGACTGGAAATCGACCGGAAATCAAACCCAAGACCCCTTGGTGCACAGGCTGACTGCACTCTAACCACTGAGCCCACCAGCCAGGGCGAAGCACAGGTTCTTTTTTAAAAAAATATTTTTATTGATTTCAGAGAGGAAGGGAGAGATAGAAACATCAATGATGAGAGAATCATGGACCGGCTGCCTCCTGCACGCCCCCCACTGGGAATCGAGCCTGAGACTCAGGCTGGTGCCCTGAGCAGGAATCGAACCCTGACCTCCTGAAGCACAGATTCTGAACGGCCACAGGGATTGGTCGGTCCTGCTGACTCAGGGAGGCTCCTAAAATGCGCTGCCCTCGCCCCAGCCCGCGAGGGAGATGCCCACGTTGGATTCTGAGAACTGGGCTCGCGGGGCACGGACCCAGGTGCCTGGCCACATCCTCCGGCGTGAGGCCCAGCCTGCGAGGGGGCGAGCCGTCCTGAGAGGAAACTTGGCCCTGCTCCTGGGAGGCACCGACGGGGTTTGAGGGAGACAGTGAAGTAAACAGGGCGGCCTCGCCTGGGACGGAGGTGCTCTGAACACCCTTCCCCGAGCCCAGCTTCTGTCTCGGGCCCCACACGTCAGTGTGGCTCAGACCCACCAAGCACTGAGGCAGTCCCTGCGGGACACGGGACACGGGACACGGGACAGGGCCCACTGTGCAGGAAGCGGCCCGCGATGGCCCTCCAGGGGGTCTATCACTGACCCAGGCGGAAAACCGTGTCTCCACCTAATGCTACAGTCGCTGCTCGGGCACCTGGCGGGGACAGGTGAGCTGGAGAAAGCAGGTGTTCCCATCGCCCAGCCTCAGTGCCCTGGCTTCCGCTCACCGACACCCTCCCCATCTCCTTGCAGCTCTCCCACACCCTCCTGGCGAGAAAGGGATGCCGCCTCTCACTTCAGAAACAGCCCTGTCCTCCAGGCATGGAGCACGTGGAGGCAGACCGCCTTTCTGATGGGACCGGCCCAATCCCTGCGGGTCAGACGCCTTGTTTACCCATTAGCAGCGCTCTGGCCACTGGATGCAGACAGGCTGGCTCCAGGGCTTTAAAAGGTCACGAATCAAGCGCCCCCCGCAAGGCAGGCCGCTGGGATTCTGGTCAGCGGAGCCCCAGGGGTGAGCGCGGCTTTCTAAACGGTGCGTGCGAGCACTGTCCTCAAAGAGAATGAGACACGAGGATCAGAGAGGCTGGAGGCTGCCAATCACCCTGGGACTGGCTCGTGAGCCACATGCGGCTCTTTGGCCCCTTAGTGTGACTCTTCCTAAGCCTTAGGAGTACCCTAATTAAGGTAATAACAATGTACCTACCTATATAGTTTACGTTTACAAAATTTGGCTCTCAAAAGAAATTTCAGCCGTTGTATTGTTGATATTTGGCTCTGTTGACTAATGAGTTTGCCGACCACTGCCCTGGGAGGCCAGCCCATCACCCTGGGAGGCCAGCCCATCACCCTGGGAGGCCTGCCCTCCGCTGCAGGGCTTGCCTGAGGCTGGGGAAATGGAGGCTGCCTGGGGGCAACTTTCTTGGAAACACTGCCTGGGAGAAAACTGCGGCAGTGACAAAATGGAATGCTGGGCGGAGCTGGGACCCACGGGCTCCTCCCGAATACTCGCTAAGTCCCACCTGGCGGGAGAGTGTGCGTGTCACGTTAACCAGCAGAGCCTTTAAAATCACCGTCAGCCCTGGCCAGACGGCTCGGTTGGTTGAGCGTTGTCTGTGCACCAAAAGGTCACCGGCTTGATGTCCGGTCAGGGCACATACCCAGGGTGCGGGCTCAATCCCCGGTCAGGGTGGGTGCAGGAGGCAACTGAGCCATGTTTCTCTCTCACACTGATGTTTTCCTCTTCCTCCCTCCCTCCCACCTCCTTTCCCTCCCTTCCTCTCCCTGGCCCTCTCCTCTCCCTCTCCCTTTCTCTTCAAAATCAATTTTTAAAACCCTATTAAAAATAAATAAATGAAATC
>NW_006283826.1:865149-872891 GCF_000327345.1 Myotis davidii
ACGTATTATCTCATTTAACACAACGACTCCGTGGGGTGTTTCCTTGAATCCCCAGGTGAAGGGGAGGCTCAGAGGGGTTACATCACTTGCCCAAAGTTAGGGGCTCCTTAAGGGCCTTAAGGGGTGCAACTGGAGTTCTAGGCTGTGAACGAGGCGGGAGAAAGCGCTGCTGCCCAGCAGATGGGGAGCGAGAAGGTGTGGGCAGAGCTGGGTGCAGCCGGACAGGAGGGCAGGGGTATTTTTCTCTGCTGTTTGTTTTCCCAGCACAGTGCAGGGGAGAAGGCGCCTGGCAGGCCCGGCTGGTGACACGGGGGTGAGCCTCGGAAGGACCTAGAAGACGATGCTGACTCACCACGTGGACTTGTTACAACTGGTAGAAAACACGAAGCGGAGAAGCCTGCTGGCCGGTGCCTTCAGAGAAGCAGCTCTCCTCCTCCCATAGATGTGGCGGCTGAGACGCCATGGGAAGCGTCTTCCCCAAACACAGGCGCCTTCCCCAAGCGCTTCTTTTTCCAATAACAACAACGACCATTGGAATCATAAAAGCAGCCAACATTTCCCCGAGTGTGTAGTACGTGTCAAGCTCTGTGCTAAGTGTTAGCCGTAAGCATTGCTCAACCTTCACAAAAGCCGCATGGAGACGTTCTAAGGCTCAGAGAGGGTGAGCTGACTGCCTACGTCACACAGCAGTCAATGGCAGGAATAAGATTTTAGAACTTAGCCTGACTCCGGAATCTGAACTCCTAACGCCTGGGCTGTGCTTCTGCTATAGAACAGTGTTCATTCAGCAAACATTGAGTAAGCGCCCCAAGTGTGCCAGATGCCCCCCCCCCCATGAACTCGCGCAGTGGTTCTCAACCTGTGGGTCGCGGCCCCTTTGGGGGTCAAACGACCCTTTCACAGGGGTCGCCTAAGACCATCGGAAAACACATATATAATTACATATTGTTTTTGTGATTAGTCGCTGGAAAAGCAATGAGGGGAGCGTCAGGGTGAGGGAAAGGTCCCATATCTTAATTGCAATCCTGGTGGCATGGGTGCACATTTGTCAAAACTCATCAAGCAAAACTTGTAAGATTCGTGACTTTTCGTGTGTGTGTAAATGACACAGCATTTGGGGAGAGAGGGAGAAGAGGACACAGAGAGAGAGTGAGAAAGAGACCTGAGTCTGTAGGACTAAGGCTGTGAGCTTCAGGTCCCCGCTGGGCATGAGGCAGGAGCTGCCCTCTGTTCCGTGGCACCTGGGCCTCCCCAGCATGGCAACTGGTTTAACCCAAGCCGGCACGGGAGAGTCTGCCAGCCAGAGAGAGGCTGCAACCTTTTATAGTGGAATCAGGGGAATAGCATCCATATCCCTTTCTTTTTGTTTTATTTTGTTTTTAATATATTTTTATTGATTTCAGAAGGAAAGGGTGAGCCCACAATCCGGGCATGTGCCCTGACCGGGAATCAAACCCTGACCTCCTGGTTCATAGGTCGGCACTCAATCACTGAGCCACACCGGCCAGGCCCATCCCCTTTCCATATTCCACTGGTGAGGAGCAAGTCACAGGGCACCACCTGTAGCGAATGGTGAGACCCCTGCAACATGGCAGACCAGGTTGGCCACCAGCTGGGAAACACCAGCGAATGCCCCGTCCTGTCCTTGGACAGCACCGAACACAGAGTCGCATCCTGGAACACAAACCCACAGGTGCTGTCGGATCTAATAAGATGTGTCGTCTCCCCAAAGGGCAGACTGAAGCTTGCTAACCAATACTTTTATAAAATGAAGGTGTCCTAGTTGAGATCAGGCAGAATCCCACAGAACTCAGGACACCTCTTAGCCCAAGTTCCATTTTTCATCCAGCAAATTTTTATTAAACATCTACTTAGTGCCAGTACTGTTCTAGGCACTGGGGATACTGTTGTTTTTTTTAATCCTATATAATAAAAGCCTAATATGCTAAGTGTCTGTGTGGTCATCTGTTCAACCAATCAAAGCATAATATGCTAATGATATGCTAAGGCCACTCAACTGCTCACTATGATGTGCACTGACCACCAGGGGGCAGATGCTCTGACCGGTAGGTTAGCTTGCTGCTGGGGTCTGGCTGGGATTGAGCGAGACGGGCCAGACACACCCTGGAGCCCTCCCAGGGTCCCTCCCCATCTGGCCAACCTCCCGTGTTCCTCCCCAGCCCTGACTGTGCACCAGTGGGGTCCCTCAAACTGGCCTACGCCCTCTCACAACCCTGGACCCTTTGGGGGATGTTGGAGAGCCAGTTTTGGCCTGATCCCACAGGACAGGTTGAGGGACCCAACTGGTGCATGAATTCGTGCACCAGGCCTCTACTAAATAAATAAAAAGATAAAACCTCTGTCCTCATAGAACTCCACTGTCTGTTGACAGGTCCAGAAGGAAGGGCTGGGGAAAAACAGAAAGTGAAATAAATATGTAACATTTTCTGCAATATCAATAATTCATCATCTGTGATTCCATTATAAATGTAAACATAAAAATTAAAATCCATGGTTTGCTTCCAAATATTCGAATTGCTTTAAAACATTTATTGACAATTCCAGGAACTATTGCCTCAGCAGAACAAAGTTTCTCCAAAATGAAATTAATTTTAAACAATTATGGCAATCTTAATGGAGGTGGTAATTACATGAACATATACATTATACGTTTGTCACAAGTCATTGAAATGTGACATTTAGATGTGTGTGTATTTTACTTTATATAAATTATACCTCAATACAAAAACAAATAAAAATTCATTTCAGAAAAAAAACTACCTAAGAATTATCATGAATAAAGAAAGATTTTTCTAATTTAGGAATGTCATTGATAGATCACACATTATCTGAAGATATTTTTTTTTAATATATTTTTGTTGATTTCAGAGAGGAAGGGAGAGGGAGGGAGAGACAGAAGCATCAATGATGAGAAAGAATCATTGACTGGCTGCTTCCTGCACGCCCCCTACTGGGGATCGAGCCCGCAACCCAGGCATGTGCCCTTGACCAGAATCAAACCCAGGACCCTTCAGTCCACAGGCCGACACTCTATCCACTGAGCCAAACCAGCTAGGGCTGAAGATATTGATTATAATCACATAGTTAGTCATTTTGCTGAAAGGAAAGTAAGAAAAAACCTTTGTACGTTATCAATATACAGCAATTTGTGAATTATATGTGCCTTTATTTTATTGCTCGTCCAAACATCATCAACCCACTAATAGGAGACTGAGTCTTGCATGATTATAACGAATAAACTCAGTCATCTGTGATACTTTGTTAATTTGTGGTTATTAAAAACCATATCACACAAACACAATCTGTATTGCATTGTGAAGAGTTGTATGTGTCAGGATGGGAGCCGAGGACATATTTCCTTGAGCAGTGTGTTAGTTTGCATTATAACACGCTAAGTTTCAGACACTGAGTGTGTGGGTCCCCCGTGTCCTCTTGCCCTGGGTCTCACAAATGTCCAGGGCAGGTCCCCCAGGAGGTTCTGCCGCCACCTCTGAAGGTAACACAGAGCAGCGGTTGAAAATGAAGCCACAAGAATCACGGGGTTAAATTCAGCTCCGCGCTGCACCCCTGGGTGACCAAGGCAAGGCACCCGCCATGCAGGGCCTCAGTTTCTTCGCCTGTGAAATGGCGCTAATAGTACCACACACTTGGCAGAGGCGGGAGAAGTAAATGAGACCGTGGTCTGTGAACCAGTGTGCACTGCTCCTGACAGGCAGTGCCCCCGCCCCTCAACACGAATCAGCAGTCACTGGTGTTTTGGTGGAAGCAAGAGGGCCCTAGACCTTTTTTTTTTTTTTTTTTAATTCTTTTTGGGTGTTTGTGGTAGAGCAAGTCTGGGAGGCCAAGTGTTTAGAGAACTGGGAAGGATTATGGGGCAGTGGGTAAAATTAGAATTCAAGGCAGAGGCAGGAAGACCAGCAGAGAGACCGAGGGACAGTTGGTTGTGAGCTAACAGGGGCTTAGTTCTGTTATTGTTCTGAGGACCCTGATACAATGGCGATTCCCACAGCATATGCTTGTCCTTACAATTACATGGAACAGCAGGGGGCAGAAGTGGTTGTGAACACCACATGGAACAGGGGGTGGCCACTTCTGTAAAAGACCGAACAGTAATATTTTCAGCTCTGCAGGCCAATCTCTGTGGCAACCACTCAACTCAGGGACAGTGTGCAAAAGCAGCTGTAGGCAATGCACAAACGAACGGGCATGGCTGTGTGCCAATAAAACTTTATTTACACATTTGGCCCTGGGGCTATGAGTTTATGAACCAGTGGGCTGACTGTGAAATCCCAGCCCCACTGTGCCGGGTGTCTGCATAAGTCACTTAACTTCTCCAAGCATCAGCCTCCTCATGTGCAAATTCAGAAAAATAACAGTGCCTGCTTGACAGTGTCAGCATGAGAATCCTCCCATTCTTAACACAAAGTATTTTGTACTGGTACTGGAACTCAGTACCAGTATACCATAAAAGCCAGCTGTTAATACTGTCCGTCTAAACTGCCAAGCTTCCACCCTAGTTGGTTTGGCTCAGTGGATACTGTGTCGACCTGTGGACTGAAGGGTCCTGGGTTCGATTCTGGTCAAGGGCACATGCCTGGGTTGCTGGCTCGATCCCCACTGGGGGTGTGCAGGAGGCAGCCAATCAATGATTCTCTCTCATCACTGATGTTTCTATCTCTCCCTCTCTCCCTTTCTCTCTGAAATCGATAAAAATATATTGGTTTTTTTTGGTTTTTGTTTTTTTTTAAAATGTATTTTATTGATTTTTTACAGAGAGGAAGAGAAAGGGATAGAGAGTTAAAAACATCGATAAGAGAAACATCGATCAGCTGCCTCCTGCACACTCTCCATGGGGGATGTGCCCACAACCAAGGTACATGCTCTTGACCGGAATCGAACCTGGGACCCTTCAATCCACAGGCCGATGCTCAATCCACTGAGCCAAACAGGTCAGGGCTAAAAATATGTTTTAAAAATAAATAAATAAACAAACTGCCAAGGTTCTGACCAGGGCCCCACCCCTTCCCAGCTGGGTGATGTGGGCTTGGGATGTAACCTCTCTGTACCTGTTTCCTATATGTGGGAACTAAATGAGACAATAGTGCAAAGTGCTTAGAATAATGATGTAAAAGCACTTGAGCGTTAGCTTGAGCTATTTTTAACATCATGATTATAAATTATTGTTTTTTTATTATTATTATACTAGAGGCCCAGTGCATGAAATTCTTGCACTCGGGTGGGGGAGAGGGTCCCTCAGCCCGGCCTGCTCCCTCTCAAAGTCCAGGAGCCCTCAGGGGATGTACGACTGATGGCTTAGGCCCGCTCCCTGCTTAGGGCCTAAGCCGCAGGGAGCGGGCCTTAATTGTCAGTCAGACATCCTTAGCGCTGCCACGGAGGCAGGAGAGGCTCCTGCCACCATTGCTGCACTTGCCAGCCATGAGCCTGGTTTCTGGCTGAGTGGTGCTCCCCCTTTAGGAGCACACTGACCACCAGGTGGCAGATCCTGCGTTGGGCATCTGCCCCTGGTGGTCAATGCGCATCATAACGGCCAGCCATTCGCCATTAGGCCAAAACCGGCTCTCCGACATCCCCTGAGGTGTCCCAGATTGCAAGAGGGCACAGGCCAGGCCAAGGGACTCCACTGGTGCACAATCGAGGTCAGGGAGAGACACGGGCGGTTGGCCAGCTGGGGAGGGACTGTGGGAGGGCTCCAGGGCTTGTCCGGCCCATCTCGCTCAGTCCTGATCAGCTGGACACCAGCAGCAAGCTAACCTACCAGTAGGAGCGTCTGTCCCCTGGTGGTCAATGCACATCATAGCAACTGGTCAACCAGTCGACTGCCCCCTGGTGGTCAGTGCATGTCATAGCGAGCAGTTGAGTGGCCTTAGCATATCATTAGCATATTATACTTTGATTGGTTGAATAGCCAACTGGATGACTGGACACTTAGCATATTAGGCTTTTATAATATAAGATCATATAGTTTTTCACAGGAGCGAATCCCTTACAAGCAAAGATAATAGCACCAAGAGCTCTAACTTTTCCAGAAGCTCTGAACACTTGAGCCTTTTGCCAAAGTCTGGGATCATGAAACATATTTTGTTGCGCTCACAGGCTAGTTTGGAGACACCCACCCTGCGGTGAAGGGGCCACTGCCTAATTATATCATTACACTGGGCTTTGCCTCTGGACTCCTACTAAAGAGGAAACACATCAGGAACCTCCATGGGGGCTTTGAAACCAAGCTCTGAGGTAGGAAAAAAAGGGATGGGTCTCTTTTTAATAAATAGATGATTTCTTATCTGGTGTTAATCTTAATTTCACATCAGTGTCATCCTTAATTTTGTCGGCAGAGTTTGCCATCAGCCTGTCCCAAGGCTAGTGATGTCTCAGCAACTAGGTTCTCTTTGCTGTCTCTGTACCTATGCAGGTCTATGAAGGCAGGGGTTCTCCTAACACCCACAGAAGCCAACACAATTAACTTTCACTAAAGAGGATTCCATTGCCTTGGAGAAGATGGTGCCGGAGCCTCTCCTCTGGGTTGTCCCTCTCTCTCTCTCTCTCTCTCTCTCTCTCTCTCTCTCACACACACACACACACACACACACACACACACACACACACATACATACACACACACACAGTCCAAACAGCGCTAAAGTAATTAAAGTAGCTGGGATTGATTGGGGTCCTGCGTGACCTTTTGGTAACTTACCTACGCTTGCCATTTAGAGGAAGAATAATTTATGATGCAAGTCAAAGTGCAGAAAACCGAGGCAGACAGAGAGAATTCCAATTAGCCTTAGAGGGGTGAACTGTCAGGGAGGGCCAGGAGCCCCTTGTGAAAACAGGCGACAAAAGCAGTAAAGGCCCGGGTTCGCCCAGGCACAGGCGCCTGTGGTTGCCAGTGTGTGTCTGCTCTTCTGATTTGTAGAATCCGAGAGTTTCAGGGCTGGGGATGTCTTAAAGGTCTAACTGAGCCCATTCATTTGACAAATGGGGAAACTGAGGTTCGGAGGAGGGGCTGACTCGCTCTGGATTCATCACAGGTCACTTGTCCTCTGGACGTGATGGCTTTACCAGTCAGGCACATGGCCGGGTTGCAGGCTGGATCCCCAGGAGGGGGCGTGCAGGAGGCAGCGGATCCATGATTCTCTCTCATCATTCATGTTTCTATCTCTCTTTCTCCCTTCCTCTCTCTGAAATCAATAAAAACATATTTTAAAAAATAAATATGGAAATGTCAAGTATGTCAGTGTCATAATGAAAGCTAAACAGGCATGCCAGTTAAGTGCAAAACAGGAAGTCCTCACTAAACGTCATTGCTAGGTACAGTGACTTTAAGTGAAGTGACATAGAATGAAGCCAGTTTTCCCACAGGCAAATTGATATCAACGAGAGTTAAGTTCCCACAGCATCTTATCAATATTATGATGAAATGACTTTGACTGAAATGATGTTATTCAAGGACCTGCTGTACCTGATACTTGACTGGGTCCTGGTAGAACACTAAGGAGGACTTTGCTGGGCCCACGGGCAAAGCTGGGTGATGGATGGTCAGTGAAAATATGGTTCAGTGTTAAATTCTCAAAGTTGGTACTTGCGATATGGTTGTATGAGGTTATCTGTAGTCTTTGGAAATAGACACTGAAATATTTAGGGGTAAAAGGTGCATATCATATGAGCAACTTACTCTCAAATGTTTCAGAAAGTTATATATA
>NW_006283826.1:872970-879779 GCF_000327345.1 Myotis davidii
CATAGTTCTGGTGGCAGACAGATCTCCTAGAGCAAAGTGAGCCTGGAGCAAGTTACTGTTGCGGTGGGGGATGGAGGGAAAGCAAAGGTGAGAGACATAAATAAAATCAGAGTGTCTAGGAAAAATTAAAGGGAAGATATCCTAAAACTTCCAGGAAATCTCCACCAATGGAGCAAAGAAAAAAAAAAGCCTCTATTATTCTGTGAGCAACAAACCAAACTGGGTTGGGGTCTCAGACAATTCGCTCATGTGATTGCAAAGACAGACAAAAACTCCCAGATTGGAGAGGGTGCAGGTTGGGCTGAGGGACCCCCACACTCCCAGTGCACGAATGTCGTGTACCAGGCCTCTAATATATATGGATACTAGTAGCCCGGTGCACTACAATTTGTGCACTCAGGGAGGGGGTGTCCCTCAGGCCTGCCTGTGCCCTCTTGCAGTCTGGGACCCCTGGGGGATGTCCGTCTTATTTGTTCCTGCCTCCCTCAGCCGCTGGGCCCGGGTTAATTGTTCCCTCCTCCCTCAGCCGCAGGCCGTCTGGTTTGTTCCCACCTCCCTCAGCCGCCCGGCTGGATTGTTTTGCTCCCGCCTCCGCCGCCCAGCTTGTTTTCGGCCACCTGGCTTGCTATGCTCCCAGCTGGCATATGCAAATTAACCGCCATCTTGGTTGGCAGTTAATTTGCATATCGCCCTGATTAGCCCATGGGAAGCGTAGTGAAGTTATGGTCAATTACCATGTTTGTCTTTTATTAGACAGGAGGACTAGGGGCCCAGTGCACAAATGAATTCGCGCACCTTGAAAGGAACTATGGGTCCTGAGGCTGCGGTAGGCACAAGGGCTGGTCTCAGCCCATCCTCCATGCCCCTATCCGGTCCCTCCCACTATGGCCCCTGGTCCCCTGTCTGCAGGCAGCCCCACTCCTGCCGCTCCCACGCACTGATGGTACCAGGCCCTGCTCACACCTACTGACAGCGTGGTGCAATTGAGGCCAGCACCAGCAGCGGGTGCAAGTGGTGGCTGCTGCCCTGATTGCCCCTCAGGAGCAGGGGGAGGTAAAGAAGCCCTCAGGGGCAAGCAGGCTGGCAGCCGCCACTCGCACCCGCTGATGGTGCCGAGTGATCAGGATCGACGCTGGGCACCAGCAGCTGGTGTGAGCAGCAGCTCCAGCAGCAGCTGCAGGTGTGAGCGGGGCCAGCGCTGGCAGTGGGTGCGAGCGCCGGGCGGGACGGTGGCATGAGGGAACAAAGAATTTTCAGTAACTACCAGAGGCTCGTCCCAATGATAGTGACTGGTGCCCCACCTTGGTCTGGTGCCCCTGCTCACCTACTCCACCATCCTGCCACGGCCAACTCCTGCCATATTCTGCACACACCCCGTGGTGGTCAGCAATGTCATAGCAACCAGTTATTCAGTTGTCTGGTTGTTCCGGTTCTTCCGCTGTTTGGTCTATTTGCATATTAGCCTTTTATTATATCAGACCAGATGCCCGGTGCACAAAAATTTGTGCACTCGGCAGGAAGAAGGGGTCCCTCAGCCCGGCCTGTGCCCTCTCACAGTCTGGGACCCCTCAGGAGATAACGCCCTGCTGGCTTAGGCCTGCTCCCGGGTGGCAGAGGGCAGGCCCAATCCCTAGGTGCAGTCCCTGGTCGGGCTCAGAGCAGGGCCGACTGGGGAGTTGGGGCGCCACCCCCTGTCATTCACAGAGCAGGGCGGATTGGGAGGTTGCAATGCCCCCCTCAGTCACGCTCAGGTCAGGGCCGATTGGGGGGTTGGGGCCCCCCCCCCTGTCACACTCAAGGCAGGGTCCATGGGGGGTTGCGGAGCCACGCCCTGTCACGTGCAGAGCAGGGCCCATCAGGGGGGTTGGGGCTCCTTACCCTGTCACGCACAGAGCAGGGTTGATCAGGGGGTTGGGGAGCTCCCCCCTGTCACCCACAGAGCAGGGCCGATCAGGGGGTTGGGGCGCCGCCACTGTCACACTCAGGGCAGGACCGATGGGGAGGTTATGGCTCTACCCTGTCACACACAGAGCCGCAGGGCGATCAGGGGGTTTGGGCGCTGCCCCCTGTCACGCTGATCCCGGTGCCAGGAGGCCTTGCGGCTCCGCTGATCCCGGTGCTGGGAGGCATATTACCCTTTTACTATATAGGATAGAGGCCTGGTGCATGGGTTTGCCCTGAAGGGTGTCCTGGATCAGGGTGAGGGTCCCCACTGGGGTGCCTGGCCAGCCTGGGTGAGGGGCTGAGGGCTGTTTTCAGGATGACGGGTGACGGAAGCTCCCAACCGCTCCTTTTTTTCTTTTCTTTTTTTATTCTGGGCCAGCTTTAGCTCTGAGGCTGCAGCTCTTAGGCCTCCGCTGCTGAAAGTAGGCATCTGGTTTGTTTCGGTTCGAAACAATGTATAACTCCAGCTCTGACTCCAGCTCTGAGATCCCAGCTCTCTGAGAGCTGGTTTCTGGAGGTTTTTCTTAGCTTCTATATTTGTTAAAATGTTTCAAACTGCAGGCTCAGAGGCCTGCAAGGCAGGCAGGGAACATTGGAGTCCTCCGTCACTGAAGCAAGCAAGCCTCATGTTAGTTTCAAGCTGCCTGGCTGCCAGCCGCCATCTTGGCTGACAGTTAATTTGCATATCTCGCTGATATGGGTAGCAGTCGTACGCCAATTACCATGTTTCTCTTTTATTAGATAGGATATATACATGAGCCCTGACTAGTTGGGCTCAGTGGATAGAGCGTCAGCCTACGGACTGAAGGGTCCCAGGTTCAATTCCGGTCAAGGGCATGTACCTTGGTTGCGGGCACATCCCCAGTGGGGGGTGTGCAGGAGGCAGCTGATTGATGTTTCCAACTCTCTATCCCTCTCCCTTCCTCTCTGTAAAAAAATCAATTTAAAAAAAGGGGGGGGGAAAGATATATACTTGAAAAGGCAAAAAGCAAATGGAGTGAAATGTTAGCAATATCTGAATATCTGACCCTGGTTAAAGGACATACAGGTGTTCTTTGTGCTATTGTTAGTTTGAAATTATTTCCAAACGAGAAGATTTTTGCAAATTGTGGGGTGAATCTGGAGACCGCTCGTGCTGTGGTTCTGGGTTTTCACATAATCCTTACATCTGAAAAGCAGCCTGGTGCACTATGGGCCTGCAGAGGAGGCCAGCCCACGATCCCCTCCCTCTTCATGGCAAACAGGACTGATCGTGATGGCATCCTTTCTCTGTCACTCCAGACACAGCCCCAGACCCTTCTCAACACGGCTGCTGCCATTCAAACTGCATCGGCTCCCTGGATGAAACAGCCATGGACGGGCCCCTCTTAGCCATGGTTCTGCTCCAGCTGGGGGCTCATCAAGATTCAACGCCTTGCCTGGCCCACCTGGCTCAGTGGTTGAGCATCGACCTGTGAACCAGGAGGTCACGGTTCAATTCCAGGTGAGGGCACATGCCTGGGCTGTGGGCTCGATCCCCAGTAGGGGGCATGCAGGAGGCAGCCGGTCAATGATTCTCTCTCACCACTAATGCTTTTCTCCTCATTGATGTTTCTATCTCTATCTCCCTCTCCCTTCCTCTCTGAAATCACCAGGGGGTTGAGGGCATGAGTTGGGTTGAGGGGGTAAGGATACATACTTTAATCAATAAAGAAGGGAAAAAAAAAGAATACACACACACACACACACACACACACACACACATTCAAAGCCTTTCTAAAGAAGGCACATCAAGGTGGATAGTATTCAAATAGCAGTTCAAAGACCTCAATATGCAACCCCTACCGAAACACAGACTTGATTTTGCTTGGTGGAGGGAGTTTCTATAAGGTAGGAAGAGTCTAGCAGTCAGGTATCTTTGTGTTTGAATACCACCTCTGTCACCTTCCAACCTGACAAGTGGCTTTAGCCTTCCCGTGCCTCAGTTTCCCCATCTACAGAAAGAAGCTAACGACCCTCAGCTAAGGTCACCCCCAGGAGCAGCTTGCACCCTCTCCAGCTCAATTATATGATTATGGTGGTCGTGATTACCAACGACGTCACCATCGTCGTCTTCTCCCTTTGTCTTCTCTCCAATTACCCTGCTAATGGAGCCCTGTTTCTCTGTAGAGGGTGGGAAGCCGCCTCTACCCCAAACATTTCCAGCTTCGGTTTTTCAACAACCCCCGGAGCTCTCCTGCCTTGAACCTGAGCCACGCCGGAGCTTCGAGAGAGCAGTTACATGTCCATTTTCTTCGATTATCAGTGAAAGGTTAAGTGCCCCGGCCCTCAGCCCCGGATGCCCATCTCGGGTTTCCATTATGAGCTGGAGGACCTGGGTCCGTGAGCTCAGCCTCTGGCCCCGGCCCTCGGCTAATAGAGCCCCAGCCACTCTGCGGAGCATAAAGCTTTCTCCCTGGGCACAGCCGACCAATTTAAATGGCACTCACAGCTCATGCCCTCGTGTCGTGGGCTCGGAGAGCTCCAAGGGGCCCGAGCAATAGAATCTATTAGGCCTCCTTTGTCCCATCTTGTCCTGAACTTCTAAGAAAAAGGCACTAAGAAGATCAGTACCCAGAAAAAGCTTCGTAATTGTGGCTTCTACACAGCGAATGAGGACAATTACCAAGGCAACCGGCCAGTCATTCTGGTTAAGGGCAGAGGCAGTGGGAGTCAAGAAGCGGCTGTTGCGAACCTCTATTGTGCTGTAATCAGAGAGTAACCAACATTTTAAAAGGTCCTTGTGTAAAAACAGGAGGGCCGGCGGGGGAGGGCCGGGGAGGGGAGGGGCATTAATTTCCTCTCATTTCCTGCCTGCCCCATTGATTGTGGTCTAAAGGCAAATGATGCTCTGTGCCCTTGCACCTGGGGCCACAGGAGCCGGCCGCCCGGCCGGGGTGCTGTCTGATTGCATGTGTGCACTTATTTATCTATTTCCCTCTGGCCCTGGCATCGGCAGTGCCCACCTCGTGACAGGTGCAGCGACGGCATCACTAAGAATCTTTACGGGCAGCAGAGTTCCACTTCCAGGATCGCCCAGCCCAGGGAGAGTCAGAATAATAATGCATTCTTCTTCTTTTTTAAAAATATATTGTTATTGATTTTTTAGAGAGAGGAGGAGGAAGAAAGAGGGAGAGATAGAAGAAACATCGATGACAGAGAAACATGGATCAGCTGTTTCCTGCACGCCCCACACTGGGGATCGAACCTGCAACCTGGACATGTGCCCTGACAGGGAATTGAACCGTGACTTCCGGGTTCATAGGTTGATGCTCTACCACTGAGCCACACTGGCCGCATTCTTCTTTAACCAAGCTTCGTCGCCTCGGGTGCTGGTCGGGGCAGATCATTTTGTGAGGAAGCCATTTGTCCCATCAGAGTGTCCCCCTACGAATGCAGGTTAGAAATCCGGGTGGCGCTGAAATAGAGTGACGACTGGGACATCGGGAGTACGCAAGACTCCAGACACGTTTTCTACCCCGGGGACTCGGGAGGCTGGGGTTGAGGCTGAAGTGGGGACTGATGTCTCCCTCCTGGGCCCCGGGGATCCCGAAGGGTTGGTGAGAATTGGCCTTTGGCACAGACTCCTGGTGCGTGGGACAACACGCAACCAACCAAGCCACACCTGCTGGGCATCTTTTGTCTTTTTTGTTGCTAGCCATCCTAACAGGTTTGTAAATTTAAAAAAGTGTATCGTCCTTGCCCAGCCAGCATGGCTCAGTGGTTGGGGGTCAACCTATGAACCGGGAGGGCACAGTTCGATTCCTGGTCAGGGCACATGTGCAGGAGGCAGCCGATCCAGGAGTCTCTCTCATTATTGATGTTTCTATCTCTCTCTCCCTCTGAAAATCAATTTTAAAATATTTTTAAAAAAATAAATAAATAAAATAGGTGTATCACCCTTAAAACAAAAAATAGATGAACTGCATAAGAGGCATATAAATTCTAACATGATATCATATACCAAGAATGACCTAATTATTCAAGTTTCCTTGAATAACTTAAGAAGTAGCACCACCCAGAAAAGAAGTAAACACGGAACAGATGGGGTTTCAGCAGAAGGCACAACCCCTAAAACACAGCCATTTCCTGTGAGCCTCTGCTTCTCCCTCACCCTCCTTCCCTGTACTCATTCTCCACAATCAACTTGAGGGATCTTCTCAAAACATACTGGGTCGCATCACCCCCTGCTTAAAGCTGCCCAGTGATTTCCCATCCATCACATTTAGAAAAGAATTCAAACTCCATCAAGACCCTACATGGGCAGGACCCAGGATAGACACATTCCTATAAAGGGCCACACAAAAATACTTTCGGACTGGCGAGCCACCCAGGGTATGTCGCCACTATCAATTCTGCTGTGCATCACAGCAGCAGTCATAGACAATATGTAAATGATTGGGCATAGCACTGTCCCAATAAAACTTTATTTATACACACAAGTGGTGGGCCAGATTGGCCCCATGAGCCGTGGTTAACCAGGCCCTGATCTAGATTCTTGCTACTTACTCAAAGTGAGGTCTAAGGACCAGCAGAATCAACATCCCCGGGGACTTGTTGGCAATACAGGCATCGCCCTAGACCAGTGGTCGGCAAACTGTGGCTCTCGAGCCACATGCGGCTCTTTGGCCCCTGGAGTGTGGCTCTTCCACAAAATACCATGTGCGGGCATGCACATATAGTGCGACTGAAACTTCGTGGCCCATGTGCAGAAGTCAGTATTTTGTGGAAGAGCCACTATTTTGTGGAAGAGCCACACTCAAGGGGCCAAAGAGCTGTATGTGGCTCGCGAGCCGCGGTTTGCCGACCACTGTTTTAGGACAACTAACTTGACTCATCAGCTGTCT
>NW_006283826.1:888713-901270 GCF_000327345.1 Myotis davidii
ATGTAAATATCTGATATGCAGGATGGTCTTAGGCGACCCCTGTGAAAGGGTCGTTCGACCGCCAAAGGGGTCGCGACCCACAGGCTGAGAACCGCTGCCCTAGACTTACTGAATCAGAATCTGCATTTTAACCAAACCCCGCGACTCATACCCATAGATCCAGACTAATCTCCTCCCCTCTCCCCTTCCTTCCTCCCGTCCAGGCCCACTGTCCTTTGTGCCATCTTCCCTTTATTGAGATACACTTGACAAATAACAATATATTACTTTCAGGTGTGCAACGTAATCATTCGCTATCTATATCTGCTATGAAATAGTCACCGCAGTGAGCCCAGTGAACATCCATCGCCACAGTTACACCTTTTCTTTCCTGTGATGAGAACTTTTAAGAGCTACTCTCTCAGCAGCGTGCAGCTCTGCACACACGGTGTTACTAACTATACGCACCAGGCTGTGCATTACATTCCCAGGACTTCCTTATTTTACAACTGGAAGTTTGTAGCTTTTGGCCACCTTCTTGCTATTTCTGAAATGTTCCAGGCTCTCTCTCACCTCCAGGCCCTTGCACTCGCCTCTAATGTTTTCCCTCCGACGCTCCTGATGGCTCCGTTTCCAGCAGAGCCTTTCTCACCTTCTTGAATTGTCCCACTGGCTTTTTTTGTTGTTGCCTTATTTATAGCCTGACTCTCCTCCTAACACAGAAGCTCTGAGCCCAAGGAATTTGTCTGGATCCTTCACTGGTTCATCCCTTGCATCTTAGAACAGTGCCCGACACAGGCTGGTTCTCAATAAATATTTGTGGAACAAAAGATGAAAAACAAGGCCCAACCTGCGTGGTTCAGTGGTTGAGCACTGATCTATGAACCAGGAGGTCACAGTTCGATTCCGGTCAGGACACATGCCCAGGTTGTGGACTCAATCCCCAGTGGGGGACATGTAGGAGGCATGCAGTCAATGATTCTCTCTCATCTTTGATGTTTCTATCTCTCTCTTCCTCTCTGAAATCAATAAAAATATAAAATTAAATTTAAAAGATGAAAAACAGGATACAGACAATTCTTTTCTTTTTTTTCCTCAAGGTAGGGAGGACAGGGACATACGAGGGAGGATGAGAAAGAGAATCCTATCTAATAATAGAGAAACATGGTAATTGACCGTAACTTTGCTTCCCTTCCCATTGGCTAATCAGCAAGATATGCAAATTAACTGCCAACCAAGATGGTGGCCGGCAGCCAGGCAGCTGAAGCGAACAGGAGGCTTGCTTGCTCCAGTGATGGAGGAAGCCAAGGTTCCCTGTCTGCCGCTGCTGGCCTCTGAGCTGCTGTCTAAGAAACAATGTTGCAATTATAGAAGGTAAATAAACCCCAGAAACCTGCGTTCAGCTGTCAGAGCTGTAGCGAGCAGGACCGCAACAGTGTTACAATTATAGAACCCAAACAAACGCAGATGCCTGCTTTCAGCAGCCAAGGTCTCAGAGCTGGAGCCGAGCCTCAGAGCTAAAGCCGGCTCTCAGCTCCAGTGACAGCCATAGAAGGTAAATAAATCCCAGAATAAATAAAAAGAAAAAAAAGAGAGGTTGGGAGCTTCAGTCACCCGCCAGCCTGAAAACGGCCCTCAGCCCCTCACCCAGACTGGCCAGGCACCCCAGTGGAATGCCCACCGTGACGGGGGTGTGACCAGCTACAAACAGCCATCATTCCCTCACCCAGGCTGGCCAGGAACCCAAGTGGGTTCCCCCACCCTGATCTGGGACACCCTTCAGGGCAAATCAGCCAGCCCCGACCTGTGCACCAGGCCTCTATCCTATATAGTAAAAGGGTAATATGCAAACTGACCCTAACAGCAGAAGGACTGGGAATGACTGGTCACTATGACACACACTGACCACCATGGGCCTAAGCCAGCAGGTGGTCATCCCCTGAGGGGTCCCAGACTGCGAGAGGGCACAGGCCAGGCTGAGGGACCCTCCCCATTCCCCCGAGTGCACAAATTTTTGTGCACCGGGCCTCTAGTTTAATTATAAGATCTACCTGCAAGCTCCCTCACCCAGCCACAGGTTGTGGGTTTTCCTAAAAACATCACACCATTCATGTCTTCATTCCCACGGAGGGCTGGAAATCATGGCAGCGATGTTCTGCCACTCTTCCCGTCGAGATGCAGAGTCCATAACCTTGCGATTTGCTTGGACGAATAGGACATGGTAGGAGTGACATTTGGGGGTCCCTGAACTTAGCTCTTAAGATACTTTCAAATTCCACACTCATCTTCTTGGGGCCCAACACCGTGCCAGGAGGAAGCTGGCACACGAAGGAAGAGAGGGCACAAGGAGAACTGAGGCCCAGGAGCCAGAACCAACTGCCAGCCGTGTGGAGGAAGCTGCCTGGCACACCCCAGCCGGCCACGCCCCCGGAAGTGGCTCAGCCAACACCCTGCAGAGTGGTCCCAGCCCAGCCTGGAACAAATCGCAGAATGGAGAGCCGCTAAGCTATTTAAGCCAGGGGGTCTTGTTTACAGCAAGAGATAACTGAAATCATGCCCCATGAATATTCATCCCAAGGAAGGGCTGTCCAATCAGTGTCTCAGAATCTCAATTATGCAAATTGGTGACTCCCATCTCTGGGTGGAGTAAAGGGGGGTGTGGATGGGAGGAGCCTTCTCCAGAGGGGACTGGAAGGACTCAACCTTTTACCTTTCAGGGTGGGTGCCTTACATGCCAGTCAAAGCAGCTCACCTGAGTTGTTTTAAAACTGTGGTAAAAGCCACACAGCACATGAGTCACCATTTCAACCACTTTTAAATGTACATTTCAGTGGCATTAGGTCCATTCACAATATTGTGCAACCACCACCACCACCGTCTAGTTCAAACATGTTCAGCAAACAGAGCCCTGGCCCGTGTGGCTCAGTTGGTTGAGCACTGACCCATGCACCAGGGGGTCGCTGGTTTGATTCCAGGTCAGGGCCCATGCCTGGGTTGAGCCAACAATCACTGGGGGAGGGGAGGCTTTCTGGAGGTGATCGATGTTTTTCTCTCACATTGCTGTTTCCTTCTCTCTCTCTTCCTCTCCCTTCCTCTCTGAAATCAATGAAACCATATTAAATTCATTGTTACAAATTAAACATAATTAAAGCATAGTGATTAATCACAAAAACAATATGTAATTATAGATGTGTTTTCCGATGGTCTTAGGCGACCCCTGTAAAAGGGTCGTTCGACCCCCAAAGGGGTCGCGACCCACAGGTTGAGAACCGCTGCATTAAACAGTCTCCCCTCCGTCCTCGGAGCCGCGTGTAACCACTAATCTACTTTCAGACGCCAAGGATTTGCCTTTTCAGGGCAATTCATATCTACGTGTGAATTACGCGGCGTGTGCTCTTTTATGCCTGGTGTTTGCAGTTAGCATAATGTTTCCAAGAGGATGCCATGTTGTAGCATGTATCAGTACTTTATTCCTTTTCACGGCTAAATAAACACGCCTTTGCCTGGACAGACCACGTTCTGTCTGTCCATCCCTCTGCTGACGGACATTCGGGGTGATCCCGCCGTTTGTCCATTGTAAGTGGGGCGGCTGTGAATATGGGTCACGCAACTTTTGATGGAACCCAGAGGTTTTCAACAGGAGGGCCCTGTGCCCCCCACCATGTCCGCCCCCCGGACATCTGACGATGTCTGGAGGCAGCTTTGATGGCTGCAAAGGAGGGGAGTGTCAGTGTCCAGGGACCGTGGCCAGGGGTGCTGCTCGGCACCCTACAGTGCAAGGCGTATCCAGCCCCAAATGTCACTAGTGCCGAGGATGGGAGGTCCTGCCTCCCCCTGCCTCCATGGGGGTACAGAGGTTACCCCAGCCTTTCCGAGCCCCCCGATAAATGGGACCTGTACCTCCTTCCCATCTCAGGACTCACAGCCTGGCCAGCGGAGACGACACGTGTGATTCTTTCTCCACACCCACCATCTCCGAGAGGGAAATCAAAACAAAACCCTCCAAATCAATTTGCGGGAAAAATAAAAGGATATTTCTGATGTTTTTCTAAGCTTTTCATCCTTTTTAAAAACGGGGGGGATAAGTGGCGACTGAGGAATAAAAGCGAGTGTTCAAAAGCATCCGCGACCAAAAAGTCCACAGAAAATTGAAACGAGCCCGGCTCTCAGTGTGCGTAATTACGGGCCAATCAAGTCATGAAAGCTTTATTAGTTTAATGTGATTCCATCAAGTACCAAAAAGTGGGAAGGAGTGGGGGAAGGGAAGAAAATGGATATGAAAGGAGAGGGAGGGGAGCAGGGGAGGGACATGAAGAGCACAGGGGGTGAAGGGAGGGTCAGGGTGCATCTGTAATTAACTAACTGTCCGCACTGCCCACCGCCGCCTGGTGGGAGCAGCCAGGCAAAACCAGAGCACCTTTCCCGACACATCACCTCAGGTCCTCTGTGCGTGGCTCTAGTTCCGCTGGTGAGAATCCAACCAACAACAACAGAAAGAGACAACATCTCTCCCGTTGCCCCTGCAGCTGACATTCCAGGGGGAAAAAGAGACATGAAATCGGCAAAGTGCTCCAGGCGTTGTGCAGTGTCTGGGCAGGGGGATGGGCTGCACTTTACAGCAGGTGGCCAAGGAGGGGATGGCAGGCCAGCAAAGGCCTGAAGGAGGGAGCCGAGGGGGCCGTCTGGGGAGAGAGCACTCCTGGCAGAGGGAAGAGGACGTGCAAATATCCTGGGGTGGGCCTTGCCTGGGGAGGAAGAGCCCGCGTGGCTGGAGCAGGGCAGGCGGGGCCTGGGGAGGCCGGCGGGAGATGAGCTGAGACAGGTAAGGGAGGCCAGAGGCCTTTGGCTTTTCCGAGTGAGAAGGGGGCACGGGGAGGGCGGCAGTCGGAGGAGGAGCGTGGGTCCCTCTAGCTGCTGGGTAGAGAGGAGAGGGAAGCAGGGCAGCGGCTTGGGGAGGCACCTGAGGCCCAAAATGTGAGGAAGACACAGATTTCCGGGTGCTGAGGCCTCACTTCTGTCACTGGGCCCCTCCCCTGGAGCGAAGGGTTATTGAGACCTTCATGTACGGAGTCTGGGGTGCACACCGACCACCCAGCCCAGAAGGCCTCGAATGGGGTGCTGCTGGCAAATGGCCTCCAGGTGTCAGCCCCCAGGGCGGCCCGAGATGCCACTGCTGCCTCCTCCGAGCCGCCCCTTCCCAGGCCACACTTGTAAATCTAGATCAGTGGTTCTCAACCTGTGGGTCGTGACCCCGTTGGGGGTCAAACAACCCTTTCACAGGGGTCGCCTAAGACCATCGGAAAACACATATATAATTACAGATTGTTTTTGTGATTAATCACTATGCTTTAATTATGTTCCATTTGTAACAATGACATTGGGGGTCACCACAACATGAGGAACTGTATTAAAGGGCCGCGGTGTTAGGAAGGTTGAGAACCACTGGTCTAGATGATTATTCCGTGTGGGAGGGCTGGCAGGTCAGGAGATGATTGCCGTTGAAAAGACAGCTTGTCCCGGTCACAGGTCCCAGGAGGAGGGGCTCGCCACACCTGGGGGCCACACGGGGAAGCACCAGCCTCAGACAGGAGGCAGAGGGAAGGGGGCGGAACGTGGACAAGAGCCTTTCGTGTGGTTCCCACAGGAAGGAATGGGTGAGCAGGGTGAGCAGGCCTAGGATTGGCCGGTGAAGTAATTTCAGGGGGTTCTAGCCGATAGGAGCTCTCTCCAGGCGCCTGGTATCTGGCTCTAGGGTGACGGGGGTGAATGGTGACCCAGGATGTGGCGTCCCAATAAAGGAGGCTGAGGAGGTATGGACTCGGGATTGGATGGTTTGAATATAAAAGGCCAGCCTCCTGGCGGAGACACCGGCTGTGTTCACCAAAACCCAAGGAGGCCAGGGACCACAGGGATGAGTCAGACTTCGGATTCACAGAGCAGCTCTCCAGCGTTAACACCAGCCAGGGGGCCAGTCACCATCGCTAGGGATCGGCCGACCCATGGGGAGCGGCAGAGTCCTGCAGGGTCAGCAGGGCCCCAGATATCAAAACATCCGAATAAAAACACAGGCTTAACACGGGGCGGCCCACGTCCACCATGACTGGTCCAGGCAGGGGTGTGGAGGCCTGGGCCTCCCATTTTCACTGCTGCAAAGTGTTCCCCGGAAAAGATGTACCCAGTTTCCTATTCCATTGCAGTGAACATGCGGGGTCGACAGGCAGGTGGCGAAAGAATGTCTCCAAATGGCCGGTAAACACACAAGAAAAGATGCTCAGCGTTGCCGGTGACCAGGGAGATGCCAGGTAAGACGGAGAGGGGAGGTCGCTGCTACCTGCCCCGGAATGGCTAACCTTAAAACCAGTGGAAAATACAAGGACACCGCGCAACAACCTCGCTCGCCCTCTGCAGGCCGAACCGTGTGAGAACCAGGCTCCTGGCTGAGACACCGCTGTGTTCACCAAACCCCAAGGAAGCCAACGACGCGGTGACGAATCACAGACTTCGAATCCACAGAGCAGCTCTCCATCGTTAACACCAGCCAGGCAAATCCACCTGCCCCCCGTCTCCCGCCTGAGCCCCCACCAGTGGGCTTCCCCGCTAAGGTGATCATCCCTAGCAGCGCTGAATAGGGGCGCACATTTGGGCCGCAGCTCAGCCCCAAAGCCACAGGCAGAGAATAGACGTGTCCCCCACGGCTGCACACTCCACCCCCCACCCCCCGAGTCTGCGGAGCCGGTGGGTCCGTGGACGGTCACAGCCCTTTGACGTATCGCCTGAGTCAGAACCGCGTCGAGCCCTGCTCGGGTCTGGCTGTTTTGATACGCATCCAAATGGCTTTCAAAAAATAAAAATAAGCTAAGCGGTTACAGTGATGGATACTGAAATCCAAATCCGAAAAGCCCCCTGACTGCGGTGCTCCAGGTGGCGTAGAGATACGGTGCGTTTTGTGTGTGTGTGTGTGTGTGTTTTTTTTTTCCTTTTAATCTAAATCATGTTCCCAGACAGCACCGAGCCTGGTATAAATTGTCTTCTGCACTAATCTTTTATATACTTTTCTGCTTGTCTGAAATGATTGAACATGACTCACTCACGGTTCTGTTTTCAACCACCACTGGGCTCCTCCAGTCGGCCGCATCTGGTTTTTTGCAGTTAAAGGTTCCCTTTGTCTATCACGTAAGCCTGCGGTGTTCCTCGGAGAAGGAAGGGGCGTCTACACCAGGGGCTGGGCCGCTGCCAGGAGCTGCCACGCACGATAGCCGGGGCCGGCGCATCTGCTCTATTTATTGATGCTGATATGAAATTGAATGTCGGCCGAATGAAAGCTGCCAGCTCTGTGGTGTAGACCGGTGGGTTGCAACCTCTTTTATTGTTTCGGTTTTTTCCCCAACTGAGTGGAAAGAAAACTTTGAACAGGATTCCCGGTCTGGGGGGACGCACCCCTCTTCTTTAGCTCTCGGGGGAATTCCCGCCACACCGTCCCTGACACGCCGGCGCTCCTCCGGAAAGCGCCTGGAAAGCTACCAGCACAGACCAAGTTCATGGTCTAGTTCTGGCCCGCGCAGGTGATTTTGATTTTTCCTCTGCTTTTGCCGTATTTTAAATTCTCTCTGATGAACATTTATAACTCTGTAATCATAAAATAAATTGAACGACTTAAAGAAAACGAGTATTGTTTGACGTTCCTTAAGCATACCTCATAAAGCATCGGGCCGGTTTCTGGCGACCCGTCCGTGAGCATTAACCGAGTGTTAAATGTGTGCCAGGCATCGTTCTTGGCATTGAAGATACGGTGGTGAGCAAGATGGATAGCAGCCGACCTCAGAGATCTGACGTTTTAATGGCAGGAAGACAGGCGCGGGAATGGCTCTGCTCACCGTCACCTCCCAGCAACTTGCTTGAGGAATTTGTGCTTTTCATCCCTGCGACGGCGTGGAGCTCTGTGGGTCTAGAGACCGTCGGACCCTCAGGGAGGACGCTGCCACCACGGGACTCGGGAATAGTCCCAATTAACTCAAACCCCCGGCTGCCTCTGGCCGCTTGGGGCAACGCACGCCAGTTGGCGGAAAGGCAAAGTAGTCACCATCCTGGCAACAATGAACTCACCCATTCTTCTGTAGATAACAAATCTGGGTTGTTTCCAAGGCTTAGCTGCCATGAATGAAGCTGCTATAAAAATTCTTGCACAAGGTTTGTGGGGGTTGTGTGTGTGAACATATGTTTTTATTTCTCTTGGGTAAATTCCTAGGAGGGGAATGACTGGGTCATCAGGTGGATGCGAATTTAACAATTGTAAGAAACTTCCACACGTTTCTCCAAGTGGTGGGACCACGTTACACCCGCAGGGTATGAGAGTTCTAGTTGCGCCAACTCCTCGCCAACATTTAGTGTTGTCAGATTTGTCATTGTAACCATTCTGCTGGGTGTAAAGTTATCTTTTCCCTGAAGGCTCAGGATGGGGAGCCCCTTTCCATTTGTTTGCAAGCCATTTCCTGTCTATTTTCTTCTAAAATGTCTTTTCAAGTCCTTTGCCCGTTTTATGGAGTTGTCTGTCTTTTTGTTATTGGTTTATGGGTGTTTTTAATGTATACGGGATACAAATCCACAACAGAAACTTGCCTTATGGCTATTTTCCTCCTCATCTGTGCCTTGTCTTCTTAACGGGGTCTTTGGGTAAAGGGGAGTTTTTTGACGAAGTGCAATTTATCTCTTGTTTTCTTATATGGTTAACGCATTGTGTGCCTTTGCTAATACATCTCTTGGCTACTGCAAAGACTGTGAAGATACTCTCCAATGTTTTCTTCTAGAAGTTTTATAATTCAGTCCTCCCATTTAGGTCCTCGAGCCTCCTCAAATTAGCTTTCGTCTGCAATGCGAGGGAGGGATTGAGGCTCATTTTTCAAACCTTTATCTATTTGTCCCAATACGATTGGCTGAGAAGGCCCTCCTTTTTTCCTGATGGACTTGGGGGATGGGTTAATAACCACGGGTGTGTGAATCGATTCCTTGGGTTCTAGATTCTGTTCCGTTGGCCTATTTGTCCATCTCTGACATCGGAGTCTTGCTTTGCTTTCTGCCTTGTCTTGCCCTGTGCCCTCACCCTCCCCTGCTGAGAGATTGCTCTTAAATCACTTGGATAACATTGTCATCACTGTGTTCAGGGACCTGGGCCTGAGACCGCCGGCTGCAGACATGCAAGTTCAATGAGCTACGTTCATCTCATGTAGTTAAATGAGATACGTTCGTGTGCTCGTTAGCGATGGAACAAGGTAAATGATGACGACGCTGTCTAAAGGCACGGGCTGGGGGAGGAAGCTAGGGAGTCCAGGAAAGGCCTGTGAGCGGAAGTGACTTTGCAGCCAAGCCCGAGTGGTGACAACATAGTTGGGTGGTCGAGGTGGGGCAAGGAAGATCGCCATTTGGGCCAAGAAGTCCTAGGAACTGAGAGGGACGAGTGTGAGTGTGAGATCTTCAAGGTCAGGGTTGCAGCCCCCAAGGACGATGGTGAGAGAAGTGATGGAGAGCGGCTGGAGAACCAGCTGTTAAGCCAGGCAGGAGTCGATCGAAAAGCCCTTCAAATTAGCTGTGGGTTTTGAAGGAGGGAGGAGGACAGATCAAAGTGTCATGGGACACAGAGGACACACACCCCCCATCCCCAGGTGCTGACATCCTTGGGAGCTGGGAGGGAACCCCGACCTCACTGAAGAGGGCTGGAGGAGAAGGTGCCCCCAGGGAGCAGCCAGGTTTCATTGGGAGAAGAGTTTGGTCATCGGTTCTCTAACGTGAGCAGGTAGCGGGATCACCTGGAAGGCTTGTTAACACCCATATTTCTGGCCCCTCCCCCAGGGCTTCTGATTCAGAAGGTCTAGGGTGGGACCCGAGAATTTACATCTCTAACAACTTCCCAGGTGATGCTGATCCTGGGGGTTCCGGGAGCACACTTTGAGGACCACTGATGTAGGCGGGTTCAGTGACTCAGCACTGGCAAGGCCACTGACGGGTTTTGTTAATAGAGTTTTATTGGCACACAGCTATGTCCATTTATTCCCATGTTGTCTGTGGCCACTTTCCCGATACCATGAAAAAGAGGAATGTTTGCAACAGAAACCACAGGGCCCGCAAAGCCTAAAATACTTACTATCTGTCCCTTTATAGAAAAAGTTTAGCAGCTTCCATTCTCTGCTACTGCTAGGCTTCGGAAATGTCGTGATGTTATGTTGAGAGGTAGGAAGTAAGCAAGCAAGTACAAAGACAGGAGTCACCGCCTCGTACAACCTAATCTCTTCTCCCCCGTTCTCTCTGAATTTGTAGGTTTGTGCTCTCAAAGTTTATTGCATGCCCCACACTGGGGACCGAGTCTGTAACCTGGGCATGTGCCCTGACCAGGAATTGAACCGTGACCTCCTGGTTCATAGGTCCACGCTCAGCCACTGAGCCACGCCGGCCAGATACGATGTTAATTTTTAATAGAAGCTTCTATGGTCCATAGAAAGGAGTCCTTACAAAACTCTGAGTTGGAAAGTAATTCGCACAGAGAGGAAGGTGGACGCTCTCTGCACCCAAGGCCAGCTTCTCCCTCCACCCGCTTTGGGCACCAAGTACTGTCAGCTCATCATGATTTGGTGTGTCAGGACCGAAATTAGAACAATAAGAAAAAAACTGTTTTGTTTTTAATAAAGTTAACCATACTCGTTCTTTATTCTGAAAGTGTCTTTCTAACTTTTTTGGGAGTGTTAAAAATGTTCTTTTTTTAAAAAAAGAAAAAGAAATGTGATGTTTAAATGGCAAGGGATTTTTTATTTTTCAGTCTCTGCCCAACAAAAAGTTGACCGCCTTATATGTTAGTCACTGTAACTTTTAAAAAATTACACTCATCTATAAAATGCCAAAGTCTGGGGACCAATATACTAAGGCCGTGGTCGGCAAACTGTGGCTCGCGAGCCACATGCGGCTCTTTGGCCTCTTGAGTGTGGCTCTTCCTAAGCCTTAGGAGTACCCTAATTAAGTTAATAACAATGCACCTACCTAAATAGTTTAAGTTTAAAAAATTTGGCTCTCAAAAGAAATTTCAATCGTTGTACGGTTGATATTTGGCTCTGTTGACTAGTGAGTTCGCCGACCACTGGGCTAGGGTATTCAGTAATCCTGTCGATGCCTTTCACCTCCCTTGCCCACACCCTGCAGCACTGGGTGGAGTGGGATGCTGAGGCCCTGTCCAATCTCACAGGAGGGTGTGCAGTGATCGATGAATGATGTCTGCAGGGTGTGCAAAGGCAGAGTTGAGTCTCAGCTGCCATGCATCTGCCAACTTTTTTTAAATATAAATTTTATATATTTATTTAGTTACCCGAGGATATTTTTTTTTTTTAGGGAGAGTGGAAGAGAGACGGAAAGACAGAGAGAAACATTGATGTGAGAGAAACACATCGATTGGTTGCCTCCTACATGAGCCCTGACCAGGGCCCCGGTCAGGGAGGAGCCTACAACCAAGGTATGTGCCCTTGACCAGAATCGAAGCCGGGACCCTTTGGTCCACAGGCCGACGCTTTATCCACTGAGCCACATGGTGAGGGCTGCACTTGCCCTCTTTAATGATTATGGTACCGGGGCCTGACCCTGAGCTCCAGGCGGCTCTAAGGCCAAGAGCGCACTGCGGACAGTGACCAGCCTGCTCGTAAACACGCCCGAAGGCTGCACGAGAGAGGGAAGCAATCGTGACCGTCAGGGGGATCCCGCTCCCCACAGAAACAACGCGAGCTCTGGTGTACCCGGCCAACGCCGGCCCCAAGCAAGCCGGAATGTAACCGTGACACCACGCGTACACGTGTGTCATTTAAGTAGCTTCTAAGCTCTTGTCGCCGCCCCTCCATAGAACCGATTTCTGCCACGTTGGGGATGCATGCCCCTCGTTCCCTGAGAATTCATGGACCAGACCAGGGCGGGAGGCTGACAGGAAGCCGGAGGCTCACAGATACTGACGACTGAGGGGCAGCGGCGGATGGAGAGTGACAGGGATTTTAACCATTTGCTTTTTAAGCCTTTAAACTGTAGTCATGTATCGTCTATTCAAAAATCGATTTCAAAAACTGAAGACCATCATCCTTATCATTTCAACCATTTCATAAGAGAGAGGGCTTTTCTGGTTCCCGAAGGAAAAATTAAAAGGACCCATCACAGATTGAGAGACGATCTTTCCCCGCGGAGAAGAGGCAGCAACGTTACACTGGATAAGGAACAAAACACTCAAATTGTCACGTCTTTTTAAATGCAAAAAGTAAAAGAAACTTTTATTGCGTAATATTACGTTCAGTGTCATTGCTTTCTCAATAGAAGGCTATTTGAGGCGCCTCTTACGTGGTGTAGCTTGAACTAAAAACTCACCCAATCTATTCCGGCCCCTTATTTTCACCAATCATTACCCACAGATCCTCTTTATAGAATCAGCCCTCAGTGCCGTTCAGTCGGGACTCCTCTGGGCAAAGCTCGAGGAACGCAGGTGCTGAGGCCCTGAGTCCCCGGCTGCAGCTCTGAGTTCCAGCCAGCAAGTGTTGGGCTGAATACATATTTCTTAAACTCTTTTT
>NW_006283826.1:903097-906255 GCF_000327345.1 Myotis davidii
TACTAGAATCCCCTCGGTGCCGTTCAGTCGGGACTCCTCTGGGCAAAGCTCGAGGAACGCAGGTGCTGAGGCCCTGAGTCCCCGGCTGCAGCTCTGAGTTCCAGCCAGCAAGTGTTGGGCTGAATACATATTTCTTAAACTAATTTACGTTTTTAAAAATTAACCTATTACTTACTGGGCATTTTAAGGGTTTACTGAGGTCTCAAAACAGCCACGTGAAGCAGCCACCACACCTCCGTTTCACAAAGGAGAAAGCGAACGCTCAGAGCAGTTAAGTGACCTGCCCAGGAACACACAGCATGGACGCAGCTGAGATAACATGCGAAGCCAGCTCAGCCGGCGGCCAGCCTTACTCACGCAGACTGCACGCACGTGGCAGGTGGCCCCTCGGCCCGGCTCCCTTCTGGCATCTTCACTCCCACGGGGTCCTGCCAGGAGCCTGCCAGCTGAGGGACAGGGAGACAGCCAGGAGTCACAGGCCTGAATCTGTCCTTGCCTTTCGGGTTGGGAGTGGCACAGGCCCTGGCCCATCTTTGGACCTGGGGCTGCTCCCAGCACACAGCCCGCATCTGCTGGGTTTCACCATTCATCCTGACCCCCGCCGGGCGCCCCGGTCCACGTACAAATAAAACCCAGCCTAAGGGATGACTCCGGGACACCAGGTCCCACCGGCTTGATGGGCAGACAGGGCCTCTGGATGACACACGTGTGCATTTACAACGCATCTAGGCCATGCCTGCCTACCACCTGCACGCCGCCCCGAGCCTGGAAACCACGTTCTACACATGGAAACGTGGGCTCCAAGCGGGGAGATTACAGGAGAGGCTGCCTTCTTATCTCAGGTCGGAGATTCAGTAACAAGATCCCGTCAGGAGGGGAACTAATCTCCCTGAAAGCCTTTGGGGGTGGAGGGGAAGGGGGAGCAGCGAGAGCCACCACCGGCCTGGCCTCCCTCCCCACAGTGACCCAGATAAGAGGGTAAATCCTCCTGGTGGAACCTGGGACCGCAGCTGCAAGGGCAAGGTCTGTGCCTGGCACACAGTAGGTGCTCAGCGAACTGTCACGGCAGGAAGTCGGTCCCCGGGAACTAGAGGCTGCCTTTCTCACCTCCACTGCCCGGGGAGGCCATCAGCTCCCTCCCAGCAGCTGGGTCCCCAGCCAGCAGCTGGACAGATGTTTCCTTGGGAGGAGCCTAGAGAACTGGCCCTGGACCTGGGCAGTGCCCTTCAGAAGCGATGGCACCACGGGACCAAAGCCACCTATCTCGTCAGCACCTTTGAGGACTGCTCTTCGGGGCCACACAATCATAAACCCCTGTCCCCCGAAGAAACGCCCACGGTCCCCTCTCCCCGCATCTGCCTCAGGCCTTCCTTCCACCAGGAACGGGTCCCCTCCCAGCTCTGGGTGTCCTGCCGCCCTCCGAGGCTCAGCTCCCTGTCTCCTGCCCAGGGCGGCTTCCCTTAGAGAGGAGGGACCCCCCCTCTGGTGAGGGACAGACGACTGTTGACAGGTCTACATTCTCTGCTCCAGGCTGAGACACAGGCTCCCCAGACACACCTGGATGACCTTGGGCCAAGCATTTGACCTTGCAGAGGCTCGATTTCTAGAAAAACTCCCTAGAGCTGCTGCAGGCATCAAAGGGAACGGAGTATGTCCTGAGCAGGCCCTTGATCAATGGGATGGTTATTTTTTATTTTATCTTTTCTCAGTTAGTCCTCACCCAAGGATATTTTTTTCCATTGGTTTTTAGAGAGATGGAAAGGGAGGGAGGGAGGGAAGGAAAGAGAGAGAGGAAGGACAGGGAGAGAAAGAGAGAGACATCGACGAGAGAGACACACCGATCGGTTGCCTCCACACGGGATGGAACCGGCATCCCAGGTACGTGACCTTGACCTGGAATCAAACCTGCAACCCTTCAGTGCGTGGACCACTGAGCAACACCAGTCAAAGGAGGGTGTTATTTTTACTGAGGACAAGTCCCATTTTCTCCACCGCTACCCGCCTCTCACTGCTAGCCACCCCGCACTGCTACACACACACACACACACACACACATGCACACACACACACACCCCTGCCTAAAGGGTGGACCCTCAGCTGCTCCCGGCTGGGCAGAGTCCGCAGGTCCGGCTGCCCTGGCCTGTGAGAGCGCAGAGCCCAGCAGGCGGGAGGGCAGGCCTCCAGGAGGGCGCAGCTGAGCAGAGGCCGGGAGGAGGTGGCGATCCCAGCCAGGAGCTTTCTGTTTTTGTCCTTGAATACACTTTTATTAAACGTCAGGGTCCGCACTGAACGCGGGACTGAGGGGGGCTCCTCGTGCCCGTCCTCAGTGAGCACCGGGGCCCTCGTCACCCCGCGCGTTTCCACACCCAGCGCGTGACAACAGCACCCAGAGCGGGTACCGCTGGCTGTGAGCCTCGCACTGCGCTGAGCACCTCACAGGCACCCTCCCACATGATCGGCGGAACGGTGGGTTCCATGAAGACCCACATTTTACAAATGCGGAAACTGAGGCACGGAGACATACCGAGGAAGCAGCAGGGTGGGCGGGTGTGTCCCCGGAGAGCAAGAACACCATGTTCCAGTCTTGGCTCGGCCACAAGCATTCTGTGCGACGCTAAGCAAGTCCCTCCCTTCTCTGGGCCTCAGCTTTCCCATCTGTAAAAGGGACGCATTGAGCTCTGTGAGATGCAAGCTCCTAAGCCTGTTTGGCTCAGTGGATAGAGCGTCGGCCTGCGGACTGAAGGGTCCCGGGTTTGATTCTGGTCAAGGGCATGTTCCTTGGTTGCGGGCACATCCCCAGTAGGGGAGTGTGCAGGAGGCAGCTGGTCGGTGTTTCTCTCCCATCGATGTTTCTAACTCTCTGTCCCTCTCCCTTCCCCTCTGTAAAAAATTAATAAAATTTTTTTTTTTTAAAAGGAACCAAATTAATAAGTACCAACACATGCCCAAATCTATAAAACAAAACACAAACCAACACCTTCCTTTTTTCACCCGTCTCTAGATACCGACAATTTAAGGACGACTCTTAGAAAATACCTTTGTAGGGCCTCAGACCCTGTGATTATCATCATGTTAACTATGTGTCCTCCTCGCCAGTAGATAGGATTAACTGACTAATGTCTATTATTCTTAAAGCAGGATCAGCAAGGATTTCAGGG
>NW_006283826.1:908087-911158 GCF_000327345.1 Myotis davidii
GTTCCCAAACATGGCTGCGCATTGGGAACACCCCAGGACCTGGAAACTCGGATACGCGGCCCAGGTCACAGCCGATTAAATCAGAAAGTCTCCAGGCGACTCCAACATACAGCCAAGCTGGGGACCACTGGTTTCCAAGGACTCTAGAGGGTGGTTGCCAGGGGCTGGGAGCGGAGAGGGGGAGCGACTGCCCTGGTGGGTGATGAAAACTCCGGCACCGGGTGGCTGCAGGCATTGGAGGTACCGGATGCCACTGGGTTGTGCACTTTAAATGGGGGAGGGAGAGAAAGAAGGGGTATCTGTGATGCTTTCAACGAGATAAATAAGAAAATGATTAGATGATACATTTTGTTATGGATATTTTACCACAATGAGAGAAATAAAGAAGATATACATAAATAGGAAGCGAGTAATTCAATGAAAACGAAGGTGTGTTTCCCGGAAGGTCCAAACTCCGGCCCCGCGGGGCGACAGGAAGGCTCAGCACTCGGCCGCTGGGGGGCCCTGAGTTCAAATCCCCTCCGGGCCGGGGACGCCTTATTTATTGGCAGCCTCGCATTAACAGGGATGCCTTTTCTAACAGGATTCTACTCAAAAGACCTAATTATTGAAACTGCAAATACATCTTACACAAACGCCTGAGCCCTATTAATCACTCTTATTGCCACCTCGCTAACAGCTGTCTATAGCACCCGTATTATTTTCTTCGCACTACTTGGAAAACCACGATTCCCCTCTCTAATTTTAATTAATGAAAACAATCCGGTCTGTGGCGACACCTGCTGGCCGTCCTCGGGGGTGCACCCTCTGCTCCCTCTCCCTGCTGCAATCCCACAGATTGCTGCCTGAACCCACAGAAAGCAGGGACCATCATCCAGGCTGGGGAGCGGCTTGTGCAAAGGCCCCAGAAGGAAGCAGCGGGGCTGTTTAATCACGTGGGGAAGGCGGCGCTGGAACAGCGGGTTGGGGCGCCTGGGAGGGCCCACGGACCCTCCGCGCTCTCACCATTTCCAACCATTGTGCGCCCAGGACGCTGCTAACCCTCACAGTCCTGAGGCTCCTAATGTAGGGAGGGCGTCTCACCAGACTGGGAAGATCAGGCAAGTCTCCCCTTCCCCACGAGAGGCAACCCCAGAGGAAGGGCTCTCTGTGGTGGGGATCTGGGACAAGTAGAGGTTTTCCCAGCACTCTTCAAAGCATGCCACAGGAAGAAATTACTTTTTTAAGAATTTATTTTAATGAATCTTTATCTCTTATTTGTTTTTTGGAGACGTGAAATATTAGGTCACAGCGGGATGGAGTGGGGAACCTGAGCTGCCAGAACCCTGGCGGCAGATTAAGCTCAGAGGGTGTGTCTTAGTAAGAGTTCACCCCAGTTCGCAGGCGAGAGAAAGTGTCCTCCCGCTTTGCACACTGCCCACCCAGGTCAGGCTGACGGGGCCCGGGTCACCCACCAGTCTCTTCTTCATGGTCATCGTCCTACAGAATTTGTCATCAGGGCAGCGTTCAGAATGTCCCCTGAACCAGCTCCTAATTCCTGGACCGCTCAAAGGAGGTTTACAAATCACCGGCCCGCCCAGTACTGCCCTTTGGGGCTGGGAAGGGCTGTCTGTGAACAGCACACAGAAGGAGCAGGCGGGGTTTAAACCAATCATTCCAAGCTGCGATGGAGGTCATTTCCGATTGTGAGGGAGAGGAGAGCACTTGAGGGAGATGTGACCTGTGAACCAGGACACTGTGTCCTGGATCTGGTCCCGTGGGTCCCGAAGTTGGTCCTGAAGCAGCGGGTGTTGGTCGTCTGGGAACGTGCAAATCTGAGTCTGAAACTCTGGGGTGGGGCCTAGCAATTTGTGTTTTGACACCCACCTCCCAGGTGATTTTTTTTCTTCATTTTTTTTTTTTATTGATTGATTTGAGAGACGGGGGGTGGGGTGGCGGAGGCTCAGAGCTCCAAGGGGACAGGGACCCCAAAACCCAGCCTCGGGCCTGGCACACAGTAGGTGCTCACTAACAGCTGAAGACCTGGTGGCTGAGCAGAGTGGGGCCAGAAGAGCATAAACAGCCTGGGCCAGGCCAGTCCCGGGAACTCGGGCAGGATGGCCCCAAAGGGCCACACCCTGGCCTCCACGGGCCGCTCAGGATGGCTTCTGGCCGTGCCCGGGGGCGAGGCAGCAGGGTTCGCCCTGTGGGGGTGCATGGTGCCCGGAGACTGCTGGGTATCAACTGTGTGCCTGTGGCTAAGATGACCCTCCTCTCCACCAATCACTTTGGGGGAGCTCTTCCCTGTTCCCTTCAGGGGGGAAAAACATGTTGAGGCTCATGAAGGAAAAACATTTGCCAGGTTCCCCCAAAAGGCCCTCCAAACATCACCCTGTAAGTAATCGCATCCCTCCGGGGAAGTAAAAGTCCACACAGCCTCTAATTGTGGGGTTGGTGCATGTCCATTAGATCTGAGCTGTGAATTGTGCTCTTCCAATCTTCCGTGTTCTTCCTGTGTATACAGCTCTCGGGGACTGAGAGAGGCCTGTTGAAATCTTCCACTGTAATTGTGGACTGGGGACATGTTAAGTGTGTACAAGTTTAAAATTAATTAGTGCTTCCTGTGAATTAAGACTCTAACATTGTATTGGGAGCCTCTCTTTCTGACAGGGCTTTTTGCCAGGAAGTCTTTTTGGGTGGATAGGAACAGTCGTGCAAGCTTGCTCTCAGCATTTGCCTGGCTTATATTTTTGCGGCCTTGTATTTCCAATCTTTCTGCGCCCTTACATATGTAGCTGTGTCTTTCCTAAACAAGGCTTAGGTGGTGATTATTTTTATTTTGGTGCTTGATCCGGGAAGACAATGCTTCTCTCTTTAAAAAAAAAAAAAATTTTTTTTATTTCAGAGAAGAAGGGAGAGGAAGAGGGAGATAGAAACATCAATGATGAGGGAGAATCATGGATCAGCTGCCTCCTGCACTGCATGCCCCCCCACCAGAGATCGAGCCTGTAACCCAGGCATATGCCCTTGAGCAGATTCGAACCCAGGACCCTTCAGTCCGCAGGCCGATGCTCTATCCACTGTGCAAAACC
>NW_006283826.1:911191-911882 GCF_000327345.1 Myotis davidii
AGGTTATTCTGCGACAAGTATTTAGTTCCACGTGATGTTTTTCCTCAAAAACACACGATGTTACTGTTTCTTCAATACAACGATTCCATTCCGGCTTACCCCCTATTTGCCGATTTCTTTTTGCCACTTCCCCATAGTCCACGCTCCTCCTGCCCTTGGTTACCTTCTTCTGCATGCGTGGATGTCAGTCGCTGCTGCAGCACGCCTGTTGGTGAAGAAAAGCTTTCCTTTGATTTATGTGAATGTGTCTATTTCACCCTCCTTCCTGGCTGACGGTTGTGCTGGGTATAGAATTGTGGGTTGCCAGTCGTCACTGTGGTCTCGGCAATTCTAACACGTCCCCAGACGACCAACACCCGCTGCTTCAGGACCGACTTCGGGACCCACGGGACCAGATCCAGGACACAGTGTCCTGGTTCACAGGGCACGTCTCCCTCAAGTGCTCTCCTCTCCCTCACAATCGGAAATGACCTCCATCGCGGCTTGGAATGATTGGTTTAAACCCCGCCTGCTCCTTCTGTGGGCTGTTCACAGACAGCCCTTCCCAGCCCCAAAGGGCAGTGCTGGGCGGGCCGGTGATTTGTAAACCTCCTTTGGTTTTGAGCGGTCCAGGACTCAGGAGCTGGTTCAGGGGACATTCTGAACGCTGCCCTGATGACAAATTCTGCAGGACGATGACCATGAAGAAAAG
>NW_006283826.1:918612-924527 GCF_000327345.1 Myotis davidii
TGGGATTGTTTATTTCAAAAACATCCTTTTGTGATGCATTAATTTGATCCTTGTTAATGAGACGCCTTGGTAATTCTAGTTGGATTGTGGCGACATCTGGTGACTCCCAGTATCTGTCATAAATGGCCACCAGGTTATGAACGATGAGAAACGTAATACCAGAAATAATCACAAGACGTCTGCAGATTTTACTTGAATATCCTTTCTGAATTATTATTCCCAACCAGGCGCAGTGATCATCACTTTGAGTAGGGGAGATCATGACGTCACCTGCAAAGACTGGTGTTAAATGCAGTTCTTTCAGAAAGAAACCAGCAAATACCCTTCAAGATGAAACAACAACTGTATTTTTTAAAATATATTTTTTTATTGATTTCAGAGAGGGAGAGGAAGAGGGAGATAGAAACATCAATAATGAGAGGGAATCATTGACTGGCTGCCTCCTGCACACCCCCTAGTGGGGATGGAGCCCACAATCCAGGCATGTGCCCTTGACCAGAATTGAACCCGGGACCCTTCAGTCCACAGGCTGACGCTCTATCCACTGAGCCAAACCGATTAGACAATGTTTCTTATTGGTATTACTGATAGAGTTTGATTTATTGTGGTTGCTGATATATTTGTGTCTGTATCTAACTTTTTTTTTTTTTACTATTTATTATGTTTTCTACACAGCTCTTCTTTTCCCCGCTTTTTTGCCTTGTACTGGACAGGCTGAGTTTTCCCCCTTTTACTTTTCTGGGGTTGGAAGCTACACATTCTGGTCTGATTATTTCACTTACATTTTTTACTTGTCCCCTTGGTGTCAAGCTAATTGTGGGTAACTGAGTTGGCTAATATTTATACCTCCCTCTCCAGCAACACGAAGCCTAACGACACTTCTGTGCAGGTTATTCTGCGACAAGTATTTAGTTCCACATGATGTTTTTCCTCAAAAACACACGGTGTTACTGTTTCTTTAATACAACGATTGCATTCCGGCTTACCCCCTATTTGCCGATTTCTTTTTGCCACTTCCCCATAGTCCACGCTCCTCCTGCCCTTGGTTACCTTCTTCTGCAAGCGTGGACGTGAGTCGCTGCTGCAGCACGCCTGTTGGTGAAGAAAAGCTTTCCTTTGATTTATGTGAATGTGTCTATTTCACCCTCCTTCCTGGCTGACGGTTGTGCTGGGTATAGAATTGTGGGTTGCCAGTCGTCACTGTGGTCTCGGCAATTCTAACACGTCCCCAACCAACACCCGCTGCTTCAGGACCGACTTCGGGACCCACGGGACCAGATCCAGGACACAGTGTCCTGGTTCACAGGGCACGTCTCCCTCAAGTGCTCTCCTCTCCCTCACAATCGGAAATGACCTCCATCGCGGCTTGGAATGATTGGTTTAAACCCCGCCTGCTCCTTCTGCGGGCTGTTCACAGACAGCCCTTCCCAGCCCCAAAGGGCAGTGCTGGGCGGGCTGGTGATTTGTAAACCTCCTTTGGTTTTGAGCGGTCCAGGACTCAGGAGCTGGTTCAGGGGACATTCTGAACGCTGCCCTGATGACAAATTCTGCAGGACGATGACCATGAAGAAGAGACTGGTGGGTGACCCGGGCCCCGTCAGCCTGACCTGGGTGGGCAGTGTGCAAAGCGGGAAGGACACTTTCTCTCGCCTGCGAACTGGGGTGAACTCTTACTAAGACACACCCTCTGAGCTTAATCTGCCGCCAGGGTTCTGGCAGCTCAGGTTCCCCACTCCATCCCGCTGTGACCTAGTATTTCACGTCTCCACTGTCTCAGGACCTTTTCAACTGACTGCAGTCCTTTCTGAGGTTCTGTGCCACAGACCTATTAGGGCATGGATTTATTTTTACTTATTCTGCTTGGGGATAGTTGTCCATGTTTAATCTGAGGATTCATCAAATAGGAAAACCTCTGCCCAATGTTTTGTAATGTCTCCAGCTAAAAGTCCTATTTTATAGGGGCCAGACCTTCTCGTTCTAATGTCGAGGCCTCGGCACCTCTTTCACATTTCCTGCCTCTCGCTCTCTCTCTTTGGGTGGCATTCTGGGTATTTCCTCACATTTGTCTTCTGGGTCAATAGCATGTCCTGTTTACTGCAAGGGTATGGTGATTATGAACTCTGTTGGTACATCTTGTTTTATGCCTTATTCTTTTCGTGAGAAAGCTCATACGTTACTATGTCAGAACTTTGTTTTAATACTTCCCTTCTGCTGACACACGGTGATTTGTTTTCTTTGTATTCCTCTGTATTATATTTCAAGCATTTCAGAACATCATGCAGAGGAGGGCTCGCTAAGCTTCCAGAGGCTGCCGGAGGGTCATGGAATAAAGAAAGTTGAGACTCTGCCAGGAGGGGGTGGTTCTTTTTTTTTTTAAATATATTTTTTATTGATATTTTCCAGAGAGGAAGGGAGAAAGGTAGAGAGTTAGAAACATCGATGAGAGAGAAACATCGATCAGCTGCCTCCTGCACATCTCCTACTGGGGATGTGCCTGCAACCCAGGTACATGCCCTTGACCGGACTCGAACCTGGGACCCTTCAGTCCGCAGGCCGATGCTCTATCCACTGAACCAAACCGGTTTCAGCGAGGGGGTGGTTCTTATGTATGATCCAAAATGTATTTTGTAAGCAGGGGGTTTGGTTTGGTAGTCCACAGCGTTGTAAACAAATAAACCAAGTCCCTCTAGATGCTCACATGTGTTCCATCACTGCCTGGCCCTGGGCTCACGGGAAAGGTCTGAGGTTGGGAAGAGTCAGAAAAATCCTGGACCTTCGGGAACATGGAGTCTGGCCTCCAGGTGGCCCCCTGGTGGAGCAGGTCCTCGGGGTGAAGGGAACAGGCACAGCTGATGAAGAGGACACGGTAGGTCCTCAGAGCTGCTTCCTTTGGGAGGAAATTCGCCAGGACTGGGCCCGAGAGGAAGGGGCAGAGCTGCACTCGGCTGGGGAACAGGGGCGTACAAGGTGTGGGTCCACCTTTGGGAAGTTCACCGCCCGTCATGGGGCAGGGTCCCTTCAATGTCATGGGGAGACCGAGCCTCCCCAGTGCTTGCTTCTGAACCGCCGGCAAGTGCCAGGCATCTGGAAGGTGTCGAATGAATGAATGAATGAATGAATGAATGACACCAGAATAGGGTCCCTAGAGGTAACATAAGACTCCTATTGAACTTGGAATTTCAGCTAAATAATGAAGATTTTTCTTAGTATAAATATGTCCCAAGTATGGCATGAGCTATGCTTACACTGAAACTCATTGGTTGGTTATCTGAAATTCAGATTTAACTGGACATCCTGTGTTTTTATTTGCTAAATCCGACAACCTATAGCAAAGCCATTGGGAGCGGCCGGGGACAGGAAGAGGTGACAGGGGTCAAACTTAAACACCGGCCTGGGCTGGCTGGGGAGGTCGTCACCGCAGCCAAGGCGTCAGTAAGAATCGTGGACTCTAGGTGTGGCCCGGACATACCTGACCCAGGGACAGAGGCCAAGGGCCTGGGGCCAACCCCCTGCCTGTGACCTTGGAAAGGGACAACGAGGGACACGTAGGGAGGATGCCGGCAGGAGGGAAGGAAAAGGAGTGAGAACCACGCTGCAGAAGGGGGTGTTCTCGCCTCAGAGCCTGGCGCTGGCAGGCCTGGCATGGCACTGCGTCCCCGAGAAAGGTGTGTTCAGCTAAACACACACACACACACACACACACACACACACACACACACGCACCCATTGCCCAGTCTGTCTTCTCCAAACGCCAGCTTCCGAGATCAGCGGCGGCGGAGACCTTTTGTTTATGATCGGGAGACACAGCTGCCTTCCAACATTTAAAAGCAAAAACCACCAAGAAACAAGCAAGAAAAAACGAACAAACCTGCCCCCGGCCCCACCTCTACGAAATTCACAGATTTTCAAATGTAACTCTTCATTATGGAAAACGTCCAACATCCCACAGGCACAGAGGCGCATAACAAACCGCCATGCACCCGGCACCCGGATGGGCGACGACCAGCGTTTGGCGCACCGGGTCGCGTCTGTGCCTCCTTCCTGCCACGCACACGCTTACCTCCCTCTGAGCAGATCTCAGACATCACATCGTCTCATCCAACTCAACTTGTCAGCGGCCTGCGCACCCAGCAGGCGCGCTCTGAGCTAAGGTAATAGGCGTTATAATCCCATTTTTCGCCTGTGGACACTGAGGCTGGGAGCGACAGGGGTGAACAGCGGGACTGGCCCCAAGCCCTCAGGATCCCCAGGCCCTCTGGCGCCCTCCCTCCACGGGCCCCAGGCCAAGCCCATGGGGCACAGCTGAGCCCCCCGCCAGCCCTTCTCTCCCCAGGGCAGGGCTCCGGGCGGTCAGACTTTGATCTCTGCCAGGGCCGAATTCCAGATGGAGGCCTCGCCAGCCCGCTCTGGCCACACGATTGATGGGGTGTTAATGATGTCAGGGTTTACAGACAAACTCCGGGCCGCTCCGGTGCGCAGGCCGATTGTCAGCGGTGATGGGAACCAGACACCTCGGCCCGTGGCTCACGAGGACGGCGCAGCGCGAGCAGGAGGCCTGGGGGTGCCTGCGCTGGGGCAGACAGTGCGTTTCCCGGGGACCTCAGGCTGGCCCTCCGGGGGCCAGGGGTGTCCTGACCCCTCCACGGAGGATCTGGTGGGATAGGCTCTGGACTCAGTCTAGTGTAGCCACTGACAATGACGTTGCTCTAGCTTTCCCTCTCTAGGCCATGGTTTGCTCCTCAGTAACGAAAGAATTGGGATTAGCTCAGAGGTCAGCAAAGGGCCAGGTGGCCAGTACGTCAGGCTTTGCGAGCCCCACGGTCTCTATTTCAACCACCAGCCTCTGCCCTTGCAGTGTGAAAGCCGCCATAAACCAGATCTAATCAGGGTGGGCATGGCTGTGCTCCAATAAAACTTTATTTACAAAAACAGGTGGTGGGGCCGGATTAGACCCTCCCTTGCAATGTGCTGATCCCTGGACCCAACAGTCACTAAAGGCATTTTGGATTCTGAAAAAGGTACCAGTCAGAGATTAGGTCTCACAAGACCTATACCTATGGGGGCCAGGCAGAGAACTTGAATGAACAAAGCAAAGGCCACCACAAGGCATTAGGGAGTGGTGAGGATTGTGGCAAACTGGAGAAGCCAGGCCTTGGCTAACAGGGGATGAGTCTCTACTTGGCTCCAGCCGATGGTTGCCAGATGGACACGTAGACCAGTTGGCTCCCAGATAGAGATGGTTGTTCAAGAGAATCTGCTTTTTTAAAAAATGGGAATTATCCAATTTTGAAATGTTGACAACTCACTCCGACTCGCACGTGGCCACAGGCCGTCTGAGCCCCCAGGGGCCCCGTCTGTACCCTCTGCCCTGTATGCAGAGCCCCTGCGCTGCAGAGACTGTGGGAAATCTGTAGAAGCACAGGGGCTCTGTGGAAGCGTACCCTCCGCGGGCTGGTTTTTCCTTCCACATTTGGAATCCACAGACGGGTGGGAAGGTCGAGAACGCTGGTGAAGGAGGGTCCAGCCAGGGACAAGTGCCCTGTCATGCCTCTTCGCCTGGGACTCGGGAGGGAAGAACGCATGAATGTTCCTCCTGCCACCCGACCTAAAGTCCCCAAGCGGCCAACCAGCTCAGGCCCCTGGAGGCTCCTCCCTCTGAGCTGCTGCCCCAGGAAGGCCGGAGCTGCTCTTGTAAATTACCTTCTTCCGGGCGGGGGCCAGGGGTTGCTGGGGTTTCGCTGCCAACTATCTCGAAGGCAACATCCAACCAAGATGCGAAATTCCGGAAATGGCTGCAAGAGGCAGCAGGCAGAGTGGGCAGATGTGTGGGGCTAGCCTAGGATGGGGATGTTTATTTTTATTTGGGGGGTCTGTAGGCCTGGGAACCATTAAAAATACCTATTAATCTTCCTGCT
>NW_006283826.1:924568-976714 GCF_000327345.1 Myotis davidii
GGCAAACTCAGCCAGAAACGAGTCTGGAGCTACAAGGATAGGGGGAGGTATTCAAAAGCTCTGCCCATGTGAACTGGTGAGGAAGGCGGGACACCGCCCATCCCTCCCCAACACGAGCTATCAAATGTGTCCTGTTTTCTAATCTTCTTTTAAAATCAGGTTTACTGAGGTATAATTTATTTTCAAGAAACGCACCCATTTTGGCACAGCCACTGTGGAAAACAATATGGCCATTCCTCAAAAAACTAAAAATAGAACTCCCATAGGATCCAGCCATCTCACTTCTGGGTATATACCCAGGGGAATTGAAAGCAGGGTCTTGAAGAGCTATTAATATGTCTATGTTTGTGGCAGCATCATTCGTAACAACCACAGGGTGGGAGCAGGGCAAAAGGCAGTGAGTGGGTGAACTAATGTGTCTCGCCATACAATGGGACGCTCAGCCTTAAAGGGAAGGGATGCTGACCCCTGCGACACCCCGGAGGAACCTGGAGGACATTATGCTGCGTGAAACAAGCCCGTACTGGATGGTCCCACTTACATACGGTGCACGGAGCAGTCAAATTCATAGAGACAGAGAGGAGAATGCTGGTTGCCAGGGGCTGGGGCAGGGGGAAGCCAGGGGTGGTTGTTTCATGGGCCGAGTTTCCGTTTGGCAACATGAAAAAGGTCTGGTGATCTCTACACCTAAGTGCATACACTTAACACTGAGGAACCAACCGCACACGCCAAGGCGGCCAAGATGGTACCTTCTACGGTGTGTGTTTTCACCACAATTAAAATCTAATTGGGATGGTGAACGCACAATACAATATGCAGATGATGTATTATAGAACTGTAGAACTGAAACCTATGTGATTTTATTAACCAATATCACGCCAATACATTCAATAAATAATAAAAAGAAAATTAAAATGTAAAAGGACGCACCCGTTTTAAGTGTAAAGCTCCTTGGACGTTGCCAAATGTAACACCATCCCAATCAAACGAGAACCATTACCCTCGCCCCAGAAAGTCCTCTCGTGCCCCACTGCAGTCTGGTCTGGTTTTACACATTATGGCGAATTAAAATTTAGTCCAAAAGCGGGATGTCCCCCCTGCCCTGGGGTCTGTGCCCAGCCTGAGTCTCGTGGCTGCAGGAGCCACTGTTTTATAACGGGGGTCCCCTCCTGCCTGGGCCTGTGGGAGGGGGTGGGACAGAAGGAAGGACATTGGCTTTGGCTTCTTACTTTCTAACTGGCTGCACAGGTATTGAAAGCAACAGCATTAACCATCCCCATCCCCACCCCAAACACACACACACACACACACACACACACACACACACACACACACCAACCCAGGGCAACTGCCCAGTCTGCTCACTCAGGGACACACTATAACTTAGCCAAGTAAGAGTCGGATTGCTCTTCAAAACCACCCCCATACTTGGCCCCGAAGCCCAGCCTGGAGTCTGTGCCCTGGGGCTGTTCACCCAAACGAGGGCTCCCCGGGGAGAGTGGACTCAGACCAGCGCTCCAGACCTGCTCCCCTACAGCCTTGACTCCTTGTGGTCAAAACCCAGGACTTTGGCCCATAAAGATCAGTTGGCGAAGGTCGCCCTCTGGTGGACAACGTGGGACATAACAAAAATATGTCTGCTTGAGGTGCTTTGTAGAGTGCACTGGGAAATGACGACTTGGCAGTGGGGAAACCTAGGAAGACACACCTTAACCAAGCGACCAAGGTAGATGTCACCTACAGCAAGACAGAGGGGCATGTGGACTCCTGCACGTGCTGCACTGAGAAGGGTACCTCACTTCGTAGTACCCTTGGCCCCCAAATGCATAACCTCAGCTTAACCACAAGAACACCTCAGACTAACCCACTGAAAGGACCGTCTATAAAAGAACCAACCGGCGCACTGCACGGGGCAGGAGCGCAGGACGCCAGGTTCCCAAAGCAAAGGAGGACGAGAGGTGGAAACATCGAGATTCTTCCGGGGCCTGGGGGATGAACACAGGCGGGAGGGCACAGCCATGCTGTCAGGAGGGAATGGGAATGGACTTGGACTGGTAGAGATGAGAGGAAGGAAGAGGGAGAGAGAGAAACATCAATGATGAGAGAGAATCACTAATTGGCTGCCTCCCTCACACCCCACACTGGCGATTGAGCCCACAACCCGGGCATGTGCCCTGACCGGGAATCGAACCCTGACCTCCTGATTCATTGGTCGATGCTCAACCCCTGAGCCGTGCCGGCCGGGCTACGAGGGGATTTTTAAAAATCAGAATGGGCACACATGAAACAGAAGGGGTCTGGGGTTTGTGGGCTGTTTTAAGGTAACCACTAATGGAATTCAAAAGGGAAGGTTTCTTTCCAAATGCTTTAAAAGATAAATGCACACAGCCGAGTCCAGGCACAAAAGGCAAAACTGCAAAGAGGAAGCAAATCAATATACATGGGCATTTGTAAGAATTGGCTGGCACGTCAAAGTGTAACACAGGACAGGAAATGCAAAAGGTGAAAGCTACCCTATTGACATGAAATTATGATTCTGTCAAAAAATGAAATGCAACAACTCGGATAAAGAACACCTAACACAAAACGGCCGAGTGTGAAAATAAATGGGGGCCAGAGGGAGAAGGCAGGAATTCTAGTAAAAGGAAACGAGTGGTAATATTAATCAAAGAGTGACTGAAAGCTGAAAGTCTTACACAGAACAAAGGGTCATTACACAGAGATAAATCACGTCACAGAGACATAACAGAGCCCTTTATGCACCCAGTATGTAGCACAAACGCAGACAGGATGACCCAAGTCACAGGGGGAAATTTCAGCTGCTACTATCAGCCTGTGACAGAGCTTCAGGTCCAGATGGGGGCATAGAAGGTATGAAATATGGAAGATATAGTCAAAGCAGAATTAATCCCTCAGCTTAATTCTAAGATTGCCCTGTGCAACAGGAGAGCCACGTCTGCTTTGAGATGTGGTGGGCATGGCTAATTTTAAAATTTTACTTCATTTTAACTCAAATTAAAATAGAAAAGCTGCAGCCTTTTCTGTGACATGCAAATGGAAGGTTTTGGCAGGACTACATTTTGCTTTAACCACTGAAAATTTAGCATCCATATTTAGATGTGCTATAAACACGAAATAAATACTGGGTAAGAGTGCTAAACATCTCATTTTTATATTATTTCATGCTGACTTATTTAATAAGAATTTGGATATATAGGATTAAGTAAAAATGTCTAATCAAAATTAATTTTACCTGTTTTTGTTTTTGTTTCTAACTTTTTGAATGTAGCTACAAAAGTATAAAATTACACTTTATGGCTCACGTTGTATTTCTATTGGGCAGCCCTGCCTAAGAAATAGGACACACCTTATTCGGAAAGTTTCAGAGAATAGTTTGCAAAAAGCAGTTACTGCTAGATTACATTGTAGTAAGAAAAAAATATAGCAGGAGAGACTTTAAATCCAGAGAGAACGTTCCCTTATTTTTTAAAGAAAGAACTAAGAGCCTAAAAAAATTAAACTTCAAAATTCTCAGGATGCAATCAACTTTAACATAGTCCCAATCAGTCATTTCTCCTTGCTTTCAGGTCGACACCTCTGAGCACCTGATACAATAGGCCCTCCTCCCTAGAAAAAGCATTTTGCTTAGAATCTGAGGAGGGCCACTGGGGTCTGGGAGCCCCAGGCTACCAGTGCCTGATCATCTAAAGTAAAAAAAAAAAAAAAAATGAACTAAGCAGGCAATTAAGATTCAAGGAAAATGAAACAAAAACCTCCAGGAAACTAGGAAAAAGAGCTGCAGGAACAGGCCAGGATAAAAACGCCAGAACTGTTCAATCCGTGAGGTGTTTCTTTGGAAAAATCAAACAAAACTGAAAACCAGCGAACGGCTTAAAAAAAAGAAAACATCAAGGAAAAAATGGTGTAAGTGTTGTAAGAAATGAGGATGACCATCGATTTCCAAAATCCACAGTTTCAGCATTCCGGGAACACACACACTGCACAACTGCAGAGCCATATGTTGGTAAAACAAAATTCCCCATGAAAAAATCTCAATTACCCAAGTTGACAAAATAGAAAATCTAAATCAACAACAAACATTTCTGTATTTTCTAAAAAGTAAAAAAAAACATGCATTTTCTGCTCTCCCACTGGCATTCAGGATGAGATGGATTTGCTGATAAATTAGAGTTTCGAGGTACATTCTTCTCTTTCAACAGTCTGTGTTCAACAACTCCGGCTACTCTCAGCCCCATGTACAGTCAGCTCAATACTGCACAGTCAGCTCGGTACTGTACAGTCAGCTCAATACTGCACAGTCAGCGCAATACTGTACAGCCGGCTCAATACTGTACAGTCGGCTCAATACTATACAGTCGGCTCAATACTGCACAGTCAGCTCAGTACTGTACAGTCAGCTCAATACTGCAGTCAGCTCAATACTGTACAGTCAGCTCAGTACTGTACAGTCAGCTCAATACTGCAGTCAGCTCAATACTGTACAGTCAGCTCAGTACTGTACAGTCAGCTCAATACTGCAGTCAGCTCAATACTGTACAGTCAGCTCAGTACTGTACAGTCAGCTCAATACTGCAGTCAGCTCAATACTGTACAGTCAGCTCAGTACTGTACAGTCAGCTCAATACTGCAGTCAGCTCAATACTGTACAGTCAGCTCAGTACTGTACAGTCAGCTCAATACTGCAGTCAGCTCAATACTGTACAGTCAGCTCAGTACTGTACAGTCAGCTCAATACTGCAGTCAGCTCAATACTGTACAGTCAGCTCAGTACTGTACAGTCAGCTCAATACTGCAGTCAGCTCAATACTGTACAGTCAGCTCAGTACTGTACAGTCAGCTCAATACTGCAGTCAGCTCAATACTGTACAGTCAGCTCAGTACTGTACAGTCAGCTCAATACTGCAGTCAGCTCAATACTGTACAGTCAGCTCAGTACTGTACAGTCAGCTCAATACTGCAGTCAGCTCAATACTGTACAGTCAGCTCAGTACTGTACAGTCAGCTCAATACTGCAGTCAGCTCAATACTGTACAGTCAGCTCAGTACTGTACAGTCAGCTCAATACTGCAGTCAGCTCAATACTGTACAGTCAGCTCAGTACTGTACAGTCAGCTCAATACTGCAGTCAGCTCAATACTGTACAGTCAGCTCAGTACTGTACAGTCAGCTCAATACTGCAGTCAGCTCAATACTGTACAGTCAGCTCAGTACTGTACAGTCAGCTCAATACTGCACAGTCAGCTCAATACTGCAGTCGGCTCAATACTGTACAGTCGGCTCAATACTGCACAGTCGGCTCAATACTGTACAGTCACCTCAATACTGTACAGTCAGCTCAATACTGCACAGGCTCAATACTGCAGTCGGCTCAATACTGTACAGTCAGCTCAATACTGTACAGTCAGCTCAATATAACAGCCCTGTCTGGTAAGGTAAGTGCTCCTGGGTCACAGACAATGGCTGGGAGGTCATTGGCTTATCCTGTGAAGCAAATATGACATTGACCCCTAGAGCTTCCTAAACTGGGGTGACATAAGGACTAGCAGGGCCTGGCCGGAGTGGCTCAGCGGTTGACCATCCTCTGAGCACCAGCAGGTGGCTGGTTCCACTTCCGCACAGGACACATCCCCGGGTTGCAGGTCTCATCCCCACTCAAGGGAGCTTATGGAAGGCAACCAATCAATGCTTCTCTCCCCCTTTCTCTCAGGTGAGGATTAAAAAATAATAAACGGGTGTGTAGAGATAACCATGTAAACATTATCTCCTCACCAATTCAGACTGACATACTCAAAATTAAAAGGACACCGACAGGCTGCATGTCAGATCCACACGGAGACCTCTCAGTGAACAAAGATAAGTGAGAGGCTCACTGTAATGCTATGGAAAGCATCCGAGCTGAAATTAAGGAAGACATGTACCACCTTCCAGGTTACATCGTTGAAACTGATTCTCCCTTCCCCCAGCAAACATTTCCCCCTGTTACCTCTGGGGCTGACTTTCATTTAGCAGGTGGATGGCAAGGAGCCTGACCTGCGAGGCAGCAGACAGCTCGGGGTGGGAGGAGCGCGCCTTCACTGTGCCTGCCTGTTCTGAGAGGTGGGTCATTTTAAGCGCTCTCTGCGACAGACTTGCTTTGGTGCCTAGAAATGAACAAATGCCAGTTTTAGATATGAAAGGGAAACGTGTGCTTGTCTCACATCCCTGCTTGTTTACAAAAAAAAGAAAAAGAAGACTGACCCCAGTCTGCCTGCGCCTCCCCACACCTGGTCGCTAGTGCTCACCGAGGAAATAACCTTTCTGGAGAAAAATCAACCCGTTCGTCTTATCCAAGCTCTTTCCCGGGGACCCAACTTTCCTCCTCACCACCTGCCACTTCCTACCCGCTCCGCTCCTTTGGAGGTTCTAGCCGGAAGCAGTAAGGGTCCGAAGCACCTTTCTCGAACCTGACCTGAGCATTTCAGGGGAAGTGGTGAGACTGAGCGGTCTGGTTCCAGGCAGGAGTGCAGGGCCCAGGGCAAATGTTACAACCGCATAATTACCGGGCACAACGGTATATTCTAATGACGTCTCATTAGGAATTAATGACATGAAATAATTACTGTTAAAGTGACCCCTCTGTCAAGGGATATAAGCGAGTGAACCACTTAACACCAAGAGAACACGGTAATAGACTAAAACCGGGCCCCGCGGGATTCCCGCACGGAGATGGCGAAGGTGACGATCTTCTTTATAGAACGGCTAGTGTTGTATGAAGGACCAGCAGCAGGACAGTTTGCTGTACGCGGCTCATGCTTGGGCAGTGCGTCCTTTATACGAACTCTGCCTTTAAAAACTTCTGTGGACCAACTGCACTTGCTCTACAGGTTTTCACTGGCTCTTTGAGACCAGTAGGAAACGAAGTCCAGCCCAGGACTTCCTGGGCAGCAGGCGCTGGCATTGCTGGAGGGGTGGGTTGGGGTTTAGCAGAATCCGAGCAAGGAAAATGGCTAAAGGCTACGGTTCCTGAGTACCACATCAGAATTGTTGACGTCTACTTTGCAAAGCGTTTAAATGCATCCCACACATAATTTTCCCCACCGCAGAGTTAGCCACTGGTGCCCAATGGATACAGCTGGCAGTGGATGCGAAAGAAAATTCCTAGTACGAATAAAACCAACATCCACTGATTGTTGGATAAAGGTCCACCGATGTCTGAGCAAAGCATGCACGCTAACGAATGCGTGTCCAAGTATCACCTAGTGCTGCCTTTGCAGGGCACGCAGGGTCATCGGACTGACCTCACTACACAGGACCCAGGAAACGTGTTGCAGTTCGTTAGTGATGCACTGAGTTCTGTAATGCTCCCGGCACCGTGGAGTGGTGCCTGGATGAGGCAGAGACCAGTATCCTCCCTGAACTGAAAATAGGGCCTCACTCTTCTCAGCCTCTCCGACGGTACAACTAGGCCAGCAGGGACACCGCGTTGTAGTTGGCAAAGCTTTTCTCAGGGCACAGTCTTCGCCCTCGTTTGCGGAGTGAACTGAGGCTGAGTGGCCTCAACAGCTTTAGCTCTAAGCTCAGGCAACCAGAGATTTGGAACAATGTCCTTAGATTCAGAACAATGTTCATTTCTAAATAGATGGAGGCAGACCAACAGCAGCGTCTTTTGACTTATTCTGACTGTAAGCGCTCCCAAGTCCTGGGCCCCCCGAGAGCAGGTGGCTTTTCCTGCTCAACAGACTCACAGAGAGAATGCAGCGGGCTCTCCCGCGGTGTGGTGTGGTGGACAGCACGGCACTGTTGCCAGTCTGTGAACCGGGGAACATGACAGGGAGATGTGTCTGTTATTTCTAAGGAACAGCAAAGAGAAACTGGCTGGGGCTGCCAAGAGAAAGGCAGAATTACAGACTTGTAGTTTGTTCTAGGATTGACCACAAGCCTAGAGTTGGGACACTATTAAATGTGACCTCCAAACAGCTGAAGAGCTAAACACCAGACTCCTATTCAATGGTGTGTGTGTGTGTGTGTGTGTGTGAGCTCGCGCTCTAAACCTTCTAGGAGTGAACTTGCACCCTGGAGTATGAGAACACCGTTTGGGAGCAGCGCTGGGTGGGGTAAGGGGGGCGGCACACATGTAGGTCCCTGGCTCCTTGTGAGGCCTGTCCAATCTATAACACAGACACCTTCTGGGTAGGTGTCAATTGTCTTTATTTCAAATGGAGGATGGGAGGGGAAAAAAGCCACTCAAAGTCTCAGTAATTCAATAATTTATTCCTCTAAAAAAGTGTGTAAAAGTATATAGCTCTCATTCACAAGGTATATATGAATGACATTTAAAATGGAGGCCTTTTAGTATTGTTTCTTTTATCAAAGTCTTTTAGTGTACTGTACCAGCGCTATACTGCAGGGTTTTTTTAAATGAACTTCACATATTTTTGTATTCTTTCAAATTGTTTGCTATATATAAAAGAAGCTCACTGCAAAATGCTTGAAGGAAAAAAGGAAACAAAAAAATTCAGAACTTCCCAGAAATGTACAGCTTTTACATTTAAAAAAGGCTCTGAGATATACACACAGGCATGCTGGACCCCCTCCCGCCCGATTCCCCTTTTTAGTTCAAACCATGGTAAGAGTTCTGATTTCTGCAGGATTGCCAAAATTAAAAATTAAAAAAAAATAAAATAACTTCTCACTCTGTAGCAAATCCAGGGCTTGTACATTTCAGATTAATTCAGTAAAAAACTCACAAGTAAAATAATGCATATTTAAGGGAAATATTATACAGACTTTCACACAGAAGTACATAATAAGATTTTTTAAAATCTATTGCCATTCATTTATTTTTGCACAAAAACGTATAAATATGTCACCAGCTTTTCTTAACTTAAAAAACTTAAATAAAAGACACCAGATGAAATCTACCCTTTGCTGCCTTTTTTTTAAAATTTTTGTAGGGTTTTTTTTTGTTGTTTTTTGTGTTTTTTTTTTCTTTTTTCTTTTTTTGCTTAGAATTGGGTTTCTAGGGAAGAAAAGCCCCTGCATTAAAAACAGCCCATTAAAAAAAAAATTCAAAGTTCTGATGAATTCTGGAAAAAAAAGCAACCCCAAAGTGGTAAAAGATTACAAATATCTACTTTACAATTTGTCTTCTCACCAAGATAATTTTATACAAGTTTACAATCTTCATCATCTTATGCTCTTCAAAAGGCCTTGAGAATTTTTCCTTTCTGATTAAGAAAAAATAGCACTGCAATATTTTTAAAGTCAATTTTACACTGTACACATTAGATACAAATGGTTTTGATATATCAGATTTTTTTAAACCTATACATTGCGAAAGTCAAACCCCCCCTCAATTGGTGGAACAGAGAACAAAATTATCCATTTACAAGTTATTTCTCTGCTTTCACATTCCCACCACACCACTTTTTTTAATATAATGTTTTAAACGTTAGATTATTTCAAGAAAAATACTTTTACAAAATCCTATTGTTATTACATTTTCCTTTCTGTTAACACCCAGGACATGGCAGTCTCTTGGAAGAACGTTCGTAGTTTGCACGGTTCTCTGCACAGACGACTAGCGCCCAGGCCGGCGAGAGCACCTCGCGGGCCAGCCCCACACGCCCTCTGACAACACACCGCCAGCGAGGGCTCAAACGGAATCTGAAAGACAACCCTCTCGGGCCTGGAATGAGGAGTCATAAAATACTTCAATTAGCCACTAATGCTTTAAAAAGGCATTTTTTAAAAAAAAGTCCCACCATGAAGGCTCAACTTCAAGTACTAATTTAATGGTTAAGCTGTAATATTTCTTTGAAATAATATTACTATGGTCCAGAAAAAATTCACCATATTTGTAACTGATTTTCTGAGCAAACACTTTCGATTGTAATATGTACATGAGTCCCCTTTGATCTAATGAGAGGAGAGACCTGGCTTCCAATAAGAATTCACTAGAAAATATATCTCCATGGTGACTATATAAAACTAAGGAAGGTGCGTGCCTCCATGGCTCTAGGTTGGGCCTGACTGCCTTCTGTACAAAATGTTATCCTTCATGAAACGCTGGCCACTTTAACAAGGAATGGGCAGATTTGTTCTGAGCAAAACCTGCTGCTGGATGGTTAGAAATATATTACTTTTTAGGCCTACCTCCCCAATTTGTTTTCACTCCTTTTCTGGTTCTTAGGACAGAGGTATGTAGTTAAAGAATCCTACAGTGGGTCTGAGTTGGGTTTCAGCTACTGTACCTGGTCCTCGCAAATTAAAAAAAAAAAATTAAAAGTCACAAAAACCCTATGACAGAACAATTTAAAATAAATAAACAAAATGAAGATGTCTCCAGACTTTTGTATCTACACACAGGTATGAAGTTAGCCAAAGCACTCACGCCCCTTGCGATGGGCGCACTGGGAGAAAAGCCCACGGTGAAATCATGTACTTGAGCTGGTTCTCATTTTGAAAAAGTCCTAGAATATGGAGTTCAGGTAACCCACAGGCCATACACCAATAACTAGAGGATTTCATCCAAAGGGCTAAACTACCCTTAGTTTAGACAGAGACTGAAAACACAGACTCTTGTGTGCAAAAGGATACCATCTCTTCTGTTTCCCTCCTATAAACCAACACCAGCCAAAACTTCCCATGAGCCAGGGGTCCGGGGTGCCCACGCCACACCCTGGCTGGAGTCACTGCTGTGGACGTTTCTGGGTCCATGAGGAAGTGTCTGTGAGTCACTCTGTAAGGAGCACTGCAGAGACAAGACGTGCCTGCGGAGGAGTCACAGTGCAGGCTGCGCAGTGGTCTCGGGAAGAGGGCGGGCACCTGCAGAGGGCAGCAGGCTCCGTGACTGAGGCTGCAGGAGAAGGAACTGAGCCAGAGGACAAGTGCTTTTCCATTAGAGTATATTCATGATGGCGTTGTACAACTGAGTGAGCACCACAAAGTGGACGGGAAGGCAGGAGGTGCGGTCCTGGGTGGCCGGATTGCATGTGAGCCAGGACAGAGCGTTGTACTGCTCCAAAACAAACCTGTGGAGAGAAGACTCAGGTCAGGGCACAGGCATGGCAGGTGAGGTCATCACAAATTCTAACATCCGGTGTTGCAGAAAGAGGCCTAATATCCTCCTGAACTTGCCCCAGGCTCTCGACTGTGTTCCTGCCTTTCACGCCCCATCTTCCTTCTCGGCCTGCCAGTCTCAGAGGGCAGCCACTGGCCACACGGGAACTCACGTAAGCTGTAACTATACTAGTAAAACGGGCCCTGCTTTGCAAAGACTTAGCATTTAAAAAACATGTAAAATAGCTCCTGAATATTTTTATACTGATTCCCGCTGAAATATTTTGGATATATTCAATGTTAATCCTGATATATTTTTTATATAATTGATGCATTTGCCACTAAAGTTAACCTCACTAATTTTTTTTATTATGTAATGTGGCTACTAAAAAAGTTTTCATTAGATATGTGGCCCAGGAGGCCAGGGAAGCCAAAATCATGATGAGCCGGTTCTTGCTGAACTGTAATTCCCAAATCATTTAAGAATCTGAAAACCTTAGAAAAAGCTTGTACATTTTCTCAACATACATGAAGAATACTTATGGCCTCTTAAAATGCAAGAGACTTTGTACACACTTCTGGGAGGTACTCCCAACTATGGGGTTTTTGTAATTAACTGCATTTATAAAATTGATATGAGAGGTTAAAGATGTTTGCTGTAAGCTCCAGACTGCCTTCTAACTACCTGCCCTGACTGCGACCTATCTTTATCACCATGCAGTGCCTCCACTATGCAGGAAGCAAGGCAGCTGCACATGCAGGTCACTGTCCTATTTACCAAGCCCACTGCCCTGTCCGCCCTGCGTCCGCAGGGGCCTGGCTCCAGCTGGCACCGTGCTCCCCTGCACAAGGCGGCATCTCTCCCACAAACACCACATTCAGTGAAAGCCCAGGAAAATCAAGAGCAAAGGCAGTAACTCCCAACGGTGCTGCTGTGCTGCCTGGGTCTGCACCCACCTCAGAACATCAGATGTGGTTTTGGAGTCAAGAGGATGTGGAACCCACTGAGAGGTCCGGGTCGGGAGAAGTTCGTCCGTCTGTGCTACAGAGATGTGGTGATGCAATGACGCCTGCAGAGGAACAGAGACAGTGACCTTCCTGGTCTGGCTGGCCACAGGCAGAGAAAGGGCCAGGCCAGGCCTGCCAGAAGCAGGCGCTCTGAGGGTCCTTGGAAGCCAGGGCACCTATGAGCCTGTGAATTTTAAGCTGCTCAGTAACCCCAATGTGATCCCACATAACTCCGTACCCTAAAGTTGAAAATAAAAGCTGGCACTGTCGATGATTGCATCCTGTGTCCCTTCAGGTCTTACTCTATTGCCCCACTTGGATATAAGTGGTCACTAGATTCAGTAGGTGCCAGCATACTCCATCCACTATGAAGTCCCCCATCAATTTTTAACTTAATGGTTTAGCATAGTCTTATTTATTAAACAGCTAAGAAATATAATATGTAAAGGAGAGGCAACAAAGTTGCTGAAATCTTTCTCTTTATTTTTCAATTTTTAGGTTAATGAATTGCTGCTCTGGCAGCTTCAATAGGTGACTGATAACTGTTTTGCTTTTCAGCACAATTATGAACCCATGGACTTATTTCATCTATTGCTACCATTATTCTCTTTGATGACCAAATGGTACCATCCTTGAGCAATGGAAACCCTCCACTGGGTCCTTTGATAGGACTCTAATAATCTTAGGTAACTTCCTTGCTTTTAAGGATGACAAGATGTCTCAGGTTCAACTTGAATAATTCGTACTTCAGGTCTGGAATCAGTCACCTCTTCAAAGAATTCTGGTTCTTTTGAATGATAAATGGTATTTAGGAACTATGATCATGGCAACAGAGGTGTTTATTACTACCAAATTGTCATTGCTCCTAAGCCTTTTCAGTAGACAGAGTTGAAATATGTATATATATTTTTAGAGAGGAAACAATAAATATAGGGTCATACTGACAATTCTAATTCAAAAATAAAGATTACATGAGCTTTCATATAACTTCTTTGATTTCATAATAATATGTTAAAGTCATTAGGAAAAGAGAATTCCTTTAATTATTTTTGGTTTTAACGTTCCAGATGTGTGTGTGTGTCTTATACATTACTGCACAATAATCTATACTCCACAGATAATTACATAAAAATACTTCTCATTTTGTCATGGACAACTCGTATTCCACTACTATAGTTTATTCAACCAGCCCCTACTGGTGGATATTTCAGCTGTTTCTAATCTTTCACATATGTCATTTTTTGTTTTTGCCAAAGTTCCTTTTGAATAGATTTCTAGAGTTGGGACTGCAGCATCTAAAGAGAAATGTGTAGGTTGTAGAATCTGGCTTCTCCCACAGCCCTGCAACAGAGTTCTGTTGTCAAACCTTTGGGTTTTTGCCAGCCTGTGGGTGAGAAACGGCGTTCTTTCCGGTTTCCTTCATCCAAACTGGAAGTGGGATTTCTTTTGTATTTAACCTTTAATTTGGATTAAAAGTTTCCAAGAAATACACAGGAAGGAGCAAGTGTAAATGTGGAGTTTTCTAGCCAACGCCTGCCCTACTCTGATGAGTGCTGACAGCCCGTGGCAGGGAAGGACAGCGAGCTGCCACCTCCACCCAGGCCACCTTCATGACAGCAGTGCAATGGGAACCGGGAGAAAGACATCCTCAGAACCCGTGTCCATCCTAGAGGTACCCTTAGGGCTCCACCAAGTCCCCTCCTTGGGTTAACGTAATCCATTTCTTTGAGACATGGTTTTGGGTTCATCTCCTAAATCCTACTCTCTACTTATAACTGTAATTAAAATATCCTCAGAGTATAAGTAGATGTGAGAGAACCAGGGAACAGAATAAGACTATGGTGACAGAAATTTCTAACCAAACAGCAAAAGTTACTCATCCCCCCCCCCCCCCAAAACTTCAAATATGATACCAAACCAACCTTTAGGAAGAGGGGACACTGGTTCTGAGCCTGGGGACACGATGACCAAAACCACTGGGGGAGATTCTCAGCTTTGGCAGTTGATACGAAATACCCCAGGGCCAGCGGCTGCTGCTTCAGCTCCTCCGGAGCCTCTCGAGAAAGAAGGCGCTCGCCCTGGCTCTACAGAACAAGTGCCCAGCATGATCAGCGTTTGTCACCCAATCACACGATTTTAGAAATCAACTTGAAAACACACTGAGATGTAACTGACATAAAACATTATATGAGCTTCAGGTGAACAATGTAATAATTCATATTTGGATATTTATATCTATTGCAAAGTGATCACACAGTAAGTGGTTGACATCCATCACCACACATATTTACAAAACATTTTCCTTGTGATGAGAAAGCTTCAGATCTACTTTTTATCAACTTTCAAATATGTGACACTATTATTACCTATAGTCACCACGCTGTACATATGTCCTGTGATTGATTTGTTTTATAACTGGAAGTTTGTACCTTTGACCACCGTCATCCACTTTTTATCAAGTCACCCTGCACACTGTGGTGAGCAATCCCCTTTCAGGCAGCATCTCACCCCAAAATGCCAGGTAACGGAGAAAGGTCAGTAGGAGAGGCACTGTCTCTGCTGCACACGGATATCTGAGGGAAAGTACTGCTCTGGCAGAAGGTACCAGCGAAACCAATGACCTCAATCAATTAAGAGCGAATTTATTTTCTTTGGTTTCTTGTCTGCAGAATGTAGCTTGTTGCGTGGCATTATTAGGTATCAAACAAAAAATGCAGAGAGTGAATCTCTGACAGCTAAAGCTATCTCTGCACTCATGTGCCAGCAGCCAACCCCAAATGCACAGTGCACCTGGCCGTGTGCTGTCAATGCCACTGTCAGGACACACAGCCCTTCCTGGCTGCCTGCAGAGTGGGACACTCCCGACTGACCTGCCAGCAATGTGAGCTGCTCCTGCAGAAGCTCTGTGAATGCCAGCAGCTTTCCTGACAGGCTCTTGTAAGAGACTCCTGTGCATTTCTGAAACGGGCATTTCCTCACCTCTGATTCTTTTAGCTAGCTTCAAGAGTTAAAAATACTAGTATAGTTTTCATGTAAGCAGTAACAAGTAGTCTGTTTTCACGAGCCTTCTGCTTCAAGCGGGGGGAAATCCTCAACTACTAAACCAAGTTGTATTAGACCTGAGATGGTTAAAAGATAAAAACTTACTACAACCTTGAACAAATTCTTTCCCGTTGTAATGTCTTCACTGGATATCAAAGAATGTTAATGGCTCAGAAAGAGGAAATGCTAAAAACCTCTCAGGGGTCACCTGGCTATAGGTGCTCTGAATTGAGAAAGGCCACCTGACTAGCTAGCTTCAAAGCCGTGCAGTTTAAACTGTGGCATTCAATGAAAGCCTTTAGGGTTGGGGGCTCCAACAAAGAGAGAAAATATAGCACATCTCTGTTTCTTATAAAACTAACATCACAATTCAATCACCAACTCTAATGAAGACACTGAATACGATCAGTAGTCGAGGCGGTAGTAGTATTTCCATTTCACAGATAGGTAACTAAGGCTGAGAGGGGGAACGCTTGTCCAGGGCCACAGAGCTAGTCAGCCACACAGCTGTAACTCAGAGCTATATTTATCCACATCCAGGGCATGCACTCTTAGCTGATGATATGCTATTTGCCTCTAGAATTCACAGTAATCCTAAATTTAAAACTATCCAGTATAAAAATTTGGTTCCTATCACAAAAATCTCCAGGAAACTAATTGTCATCAACTGGAAAATGTTTTTTTTAGGGAATAAAGACATTTACAATCTCTCCTTCCAGGAGGAGGAGGTGGGGACAGGCAGTATCATGAAGGCAACCACGGGGTGGACCTTCCCTGGTTTCACTGCTCTGTGACTAAAGTTTAAAATCTTCTCTCTCTGGTTAAACTCAGGGCTGGCAATAAAAGTCCCGCCTGACAGAAGCCGAAGTCCTCTAAGTACACCTATGTGTCTAAATGAGTTGAGCAGGGTTGCTTATATTTGTCCAGTTTGATACATTAGACATAGCAGTTCTTCTGTGTCTTAACCCCTCAGTCTCTTAATATTTTAAGTAAAAGTACAACACAGTGATAAGGCATGAATCCTCAAGCATTTAAACAAAGCATGAGCAATGGCCAAGCCTTTAGCTCTACAGTTGATATCCCTATGACATTTAAAGATGAAACTACTTGTAAGCTCTGTTTTTTTCTTTGATACTCTAGCACAGGGGTGGAGAAACTTTTTGACTCGAGGGCCACAATGGGTTCTTAAACTGGACCGGAGGGCCGGAACAAAAGCATGGATGAAGTGTTTGTGTGAACTAATACATCAACCTGAACACTTCTCCAAAGTCAGCCTCCTGTGGCTTTCCTGTGAGCTGGCTGCAGAGGAGATGGGGACCACATGCCGGAAGGCACCACAGCATGGAACACAACCGGCAGGCTCCTTTCAGAATAATCACCCATCAAGGATGTGTCCTTCAGTTAACACAGTTACTTTGCTTTTAAATAAGTAGGACTGTCAACCTGGCCTCTGGAAAATCACTCTCTGGGCAAAAATTAAAAAAATAAGCGGGAAGCAGCAAGTTACCCAAACTAACTTTTGTTAAGAAAACAGTGATTGCACACAACCCTCCCAGCATTAATAAGACCATTCTTCTGAAAAAGCGTATTTATCAGGAATAATATACTTCCCCACACTTATTTTTCTTGTTCCAAGGACCCAGACCAACAAGAAGAAAGGTGCATGGAGTAAAAAGATGGCCCCGCCTCTGGACTGTTTTGTTGAAGACTGAGATGGTTTCGCACAGCCCCCTTCACACCATCCTTACCCGGCTGTGCTGGAAGTGAGAGCCCACACCGATTCCAGAAGGAGAGCCGGGGGAAGGGACCGGGGAGGAGTTGGGGGAGGGGAGGTTCCCAGTCATTAATATGCCAATGTCATTGTCCATATCATCTGGGAATGGAAGGTCAAACATGTCTAGAGGAAGAGAGAAAAAAACACACAAAAATTAAAAAAATTATCCACATACCCAACTTAACCAATACACTCTTTTTGGGGAGCTATGATTATTACAGGCAGGTGCTGTTAACAAATTAGTAAGATTTAATGTGTGCGTACTGAGTGCAAGGTGCTGCAAATTATTCTTTCACTTTGCACCCTCTCCAGAGATATCCTAATGTGAAGTATTAACAGAATGAAGAAATAAAGAACATAAAATAAAACTCCACATTCTGTATAGGCTCCAAAGGCACATAAAAAGATGGCAGAACAACTAAAGAAGCAATTTAATTATTAAACAAAGTTAACATTGATACCATCTAAGAAAACAACAGACTCCATCTATGCAGCCAATTAGCCTCTAAATCCTGGAGGCTGATGAATGCATGTTAATGGTGTGAACTCGCCCTGAAACTGGAGGCCTATTCCACAAGCAGATCAAAGCACCACGTTTTCATTAAGAAATCCTCTCCCATGTTATAAAAGTAAGATACTCTCACTGCAGAAAATTTGGAAAGAAAAGTACAAAAGAGGAAAACCATCACCCATAACCCAATCACCATGAACACTGGTTCTGATTCTTTTTCTCCTCTTTGTTATTACCTTGTGCTCACACTATATATGTATATAGTGGGGTATCTTTTTACCTTCCCCCTTTAACAGGAATAAATGCTGGCAGCTGTTAAAAATTCTTTAAAAAATGCAAATAGCTGCATAATATTGAGCATTTATAGTTATAAATAACCATTTCTTAATGAATGCCTTAATATATTCAATCAAAAAAACCCTATTAAGAATAATCAAGTAAAAAGTTGTTTTTGAACAAATTCTCCTCCCAGTGATTAGCTAAAGGCAGTTGCTATCATCATATTGCCTAGTAGTCTTCATACTTTCACATCAGATCAAGAAATATTTATTGAAAGAGCAACACCCACATACAGTACACTACCACACAGACACTACTTTTTGTCTTTCATGAAAAACAAGAGAAAGTGAATTTCCCAAAAGAGGAAAGTATTTATTTGTATTGGTAACAGAGCAGACAAATTAAATCTTCAAAACCAAACTGATTCTCCAACCTTCATAAGCCCCTCTTCATACTTCATGTGCTATCACAGCACTGAACAGCTGTGGCGGCCCCAGGACTCCACACGCTAGCTCTGTCTCTTGTGGAAGCTGAGTTCTAGGCAAACATGGTCCCCACTCACCATTGTTGGGGCTAAACCCATCTTCATTGGGATAGTTGGCTGGAGCCACCTGGATGGTTGAAGATGTTGGGAATACCAAGATGTGTGTACAAGAAGCATCTTGAGGGGTGTTAAGCTGAGATGACTGCATGTTTAGTGCAGTACTTCGGCCAAAAACAGAGCCCATTGTGACAGCATCTTTAAAAAAAAAAGGTATCAATTCCTTTTGTGCAGGAGTGAACAACTCCAGAAATGACGTGTTTAAGAGGATCTGAGCTGGAAAGATAGGAGTCTGACACAACTGCCATGATGAATACACATTCAAAGTTGAGCCCAAGTGTTTAAATATCTATAAGAAACTGACTCAGAGCATACAGCTACAATAACTCAAGCCTCATTTCATATTGGAAAGGTTAAGATAAAATTGGACTGAGTCTACCAAATAGGTTTTAATTACTTATATAAGAAGTATTTCTAAAAATAAATCTCCCACGTCCCTTCCTCCTGTGGTTGCTCACAAACTGTAAAGTACTATTCTCCTAAATGATACAATTCTGTAGAAATGGTACCATTCAACTAATAATTGTTATAACTAACACTTATTAAATGCTTACTACATCCCAGATTCTATGCTACATTATTTATTCGTGTCACCTCATTCAATCATCATGGCCATCTCAAGATAAGAACTATTATCCCCATTTTGTGATGAGGACAGAGCACAAAGAAAGTTTTGTAATCTACTCAAGTGCAGGCAACAATCAATTTAAGGTCTACCGAGCAGGCTCCTGCAGGCCACCTATCTCACACCCAATCCTATTTACCTTTACAGGGAGTGAGTGGACAGGGTCTCCCATTTGATGAAAAAAATATCTGGGTGGTAAAAACAGTTTTAAAAGTATAAAATTGCTTTGTCATAAAATTATAATAGTGTAGTTGCTAATTTGTAAATAAAAAACACTACACTCTAGCCTGGCCATTGTGGCTCAGTGGTTGAGCGTTGACCTATGAACCAGGAGGTCATTGGTTCGATTTCCGGTCAGGGTACATGCCCGGGTTGAAGGCACGATCCCCAGAAGGGGGCGTGCAGGAGGCAGCTGATCAATTATTCTCATCATTGATGTTTCTCTCTCTCTCCCCATCTCCCTTCTTCTCTGAAATCAATAAAAATATATATTTTTTAAAAAACCACTCTGTGGCTACAATGTTTTGGCTATCCACGTACTGGTACTTGTTGAAAATTTACTGTGGTCCAGGCACTAAACAAAATGCTTCACCCGTATGTGCACCATTCATCCTCAACTATGTAAGAGAGACTCTAAATATGCTCTCTCAAGGCTGCTTAGAGATTCTGTCAAACATCTATCTTCAAAAGGATATTCAAATATGTATCATGCTGGTGTCCGTTAATCATTTTTGGAGGGTGATCCTGATAATCTAACAACAAACTGTGGGCAGGCAATAGTTATCAGCCATGACTCTAAGACCTTGTAGTCATAGCCAGAGTGTAGGCTCTCTCCAAGGTGCGGTCAATAAAGATAAGAAAATCACAAACTATGTCCCTTGGAAGAGACCAAATGGTTTCCATTTTTGAACCCCAAGTACAATTTTTCTTATAAAAATAAAAAAATACAGATACATTCTACACTTGTCTATGAACTTAAGTTTGAATGGACGAACTGACGTGATGCCTCATTAATGAAACTGACAAGAAGAGATTTACCTGGCATCACTACAAAGGACCCCTGAGGCTCCATGGCAACCAGGCAGGCACTAAGGATAGAAGGAGAGTCTGTGGCAGAGATTCCACACATCCGGCACATGTCCTTGAGCCGTTTACTGATTGTCTGCAGTGAACATTCTCCAAGGAGGATACTCCAATCTGAAACCAAGTATCACAGTTATACGCAGTCTTTACACATTCATGTTGCTGTGAGGTTTGAGTGTTTACCAGTGTTGCCTGGTTAAGTGAATTTCCAGGTTTGCGCCCTACTGGGAATGTGGCTTCCCACAGGTTCTTCTCCTTGCTATGAAGAACACGTTACCTAACCTTTATTACACTTCATTAACAAAGAAATAAAGGTCTACTGTTCTGTAGACTGCAGCCATGTTTGAAATGGCCTGTGAGCATCCAGGACAGACCCAGGTACTAGTAGATTTATACACTTCAGATGCTCTCTGGTGAGGCCACCAGTCTGTTCTATCTCTCCTCCTCCTTCCCCAGGTCTGGTTCTTTCACAGCCCCTATCAGCACTTTCTTCAGAGGTGAGTACCATTGGGAAAACCGGTTTTGTTTACCGCTTGCTGTAGACTGGTTGTTTCCACAAAAGGCAAGCAGCAGCAGAAGCAAGGGGGAGCCTTTCTTAGAAAGCCCCAAAGCACTAACAAACAATGGGTGTGAGTGAAGTGCTCCAAATGAAGCTGCAATAATTACGCAGATTAAAAGTTGGCATAAATTTTCTTTCTAATATCTGTGTACTGCCCCCAAACAAATGGCATTATATCGTCTCAGAGAGCTGTTAGGGTTATGTTAACTCTGGGAAATGAAAAGACGTGGTCACGCTCCTGCCACCATGTCACTGATGAAATGCCACTCCTGCAGGCTTCTCTAGCTCTATATGTTTTCAAACAAGCAGTTCTCTCCTGAAAGAGAAGGTGAAAGGAAAAAATTTTTCCTATTTCATATTCCTAATGAACCTCAAATTGAAGTGGCTGAAATAAAAGTGGCCAGGAACACACAGCAGTATTTTTTAAAACCACAGAAAAATAAAACAGATTAAGTTTTGTATTTAAAAATCAAATAAGAAGAAAAAGGTGGTATAAGTATTTCTATCACAAACACTCTGGTGATAAAGAACAGAAATTCATCAAGCTGACTGAAATCTACAGGCTCCTGTCTGATACTATCCCATAGAAGCAATGTGTGCAGACCTCCGATCCCTGAAGGAAGAAGACATAGGTCAGTAAACTGATTTCCTGTGTGCTAGGCTCTTCTCCGTGTTTTCATTCCTTGAAAGCACATTTTCTCTCGGTCACACTTACACATTTCCCCTCTCAGAGACAAGAGGAGTGTGCCCTTCTAATAAATCATACAGGGAAGGCAATGGCCTAATAATTTCGCAAAACACTAAGTGATGAGGCTACATTTTGGTCCCCTCTTCTTCTTCTTCTCTATTATATTCTAACTTTTCCCAAGGGTTAAGAGTAGCTCAAAACCTTTAAGAAATAAGGTTGACTAAAAGGCATACTAGAAGAGAAGATAGGAAATCTGACAGAAATAAAATGATGAACCCTCTAATGTAATAGGCCTCCAGGCTACTGATATCAGATTCATTTTAAGTACAATAGTCTTTAAAAAATGAAAAGGGTACATACTATCTTCTATTACTCTACAATATAATTTATTACTAAAATAATGTATGTACAATGGGTTTCTAAGAGAACACTTATTTAATACATATTATATATTTGTACAATTGCTGTAACACCCTAATAACTCACTCAGGCACTTGCTACAATGCAAGTTATATCTGTATCACTTATTTGTGGAATCCCTGAAATAAAATATAAGTTTTATGTAAAAAAAAAAAACAACACAAAAAAAACATGTGCACCCTAATACAAGCATCAATAAACCATGGTCCCAATGCCAATTCCTGCCCGCCAAGTTTTTGTAAATAAAGTCTTATTGGAACACAGCCTCACCTATTTACTAAGGTGTTGTCTATGGCTGCTCTGAAGTTACAATGGCAGAGTTCAGTAGTTCTAACAGTGACCAGCTAGCTTGTAAAATAAAAAATATTTACTATCTGGCCCTTTATAAAGAAAGTTTGCTTTTCTGCTCTAATACACATACAAGCACAAAACCACCTGTTTTTGCTTTTGTGCTGACCTTAGAAAGAAACCTCTCCCATCTCTATGCATATACTGAACTTTTTATAGATGTGTCATTAATTAATAAGACTTCTGAAAGAAAGCTAGGCTTTTAAACCTGTGCAAGCAGCTGCATTAGGTTAGTAAATGGGCTGGGCTTAAGGTTTGGCAAGACAGCTGCTAGTGGTCAACTGTGTTACGTTAGTTACTTTCAGTGCTTTGTGACGGTTGTATTTGCAAGAAATGATAAGCAGTTGGTATATATATCTGGGAATTCAGCTTCCAGACGGAAGAATATCAGAAAGTGGCAAGGTGAATAAAGACCGTTCCGATTTACAACCACTAGTCCTTTTAAATCAGGGTTATCTTGCTATTGTGCTGCCAAAGCAAAATCTAGAAATATAACACTTGTCTCTGTCAACCACTAAAACAAAGAACAAAAAAAAACCTGAAAGCTGTTCTTATATACGACTTCTTCTATCATTAGTAACCTCTGACATAAAATCTGTGTTAAAACTAACTTGTACTTTTCTTTGAATCAAGATAAAAAAAGCATTAGAAATTCTAATATACTGAATATGCTTTTTATATTAATAAAACATTCTCTCTTTTTACAGTGGGGTTCACTATTTAAGATTTTCTTTGATTGAGTACATGGTTTTGTTGCCAATGAAAAGTTTAAAAACCGCTGGTTTCTTGTACACTTAAAAGAATGTGAAAATATAATCTGCTTTATTCTTACTACCAATTCTACAATTTTCTCCCTCAGCTCAATTAATGCATCAGCTCAGCCCTTTTCCATTGTTTCTTGTGCATATTGCCTTCAAGAATTTCTCACCTTTAAGCTCCCCATGGCCAAGACGCCCGAGTCGACCAATAACAACTCTCCAGGGTAGAGATGTCATTTGGACAATACCTATGCACCATTCCCATAACTTCTGCAGTCCAATTTTACGCGCAGACACTTTACTCTTCCGTGATCTAAACAAGAAAAAAATGGGGGAAAGGTCCTCAAATGAATTAAAGTTATCACTCGGACAAAACCAACAGGATTCCAAAGAACCCACCCACACAGGACCCATTGCACTTAGAAAGAGAAATGAGAAAGATTTATATCTCACAAAGGCACAGCATCACTTTACATGCACCACCAACACCAAGGCTGCTCACCTGTTTGGTAAAGCAATATTTACAATGCAGGTTTCTAGTAACTCCCCATGGAGGTCAGTGCAGGAAGCCAAAAGCCAGCGCTGGTCATGAGACAAACAATAGCCCACAAAGAGCACATTGTATTTCTGGCTCGCTTCACCAAGTATCTCTCCCAGCTCTGTCTGCTTGTCTTTGTTTGGGGCCTCTGTCTGCTTGTCTTTGATTGGGGCCAATATGAAAGGAGGGGAGTAAAGCTGGATTGGGCTGGGCCGCTGAAATCAAAATCACAATCAATATCAGCACAAAGCCACTCAACTTCATGTTTACAACACAACCCAGAGCAGCACTGAATGAAACCAAGAGGAAATAATGGTAACAGACTGCCCCCCACCAACACCATCTATATAAACAGCAATGATAACACAGGCACCGAAAAGACTGTTTAATGATAGAAGCTAGGGCATCCAACCAAACCAATGTTTCCTTATTAAAAGAACTATTTTAGAAAGTAAACTGGCCCAACTTCATTAGTCATTAGAAAAGTGGAAATTAAAACCATAATGAGACACCACCACACACCCACCAGAATGTCTGAAATAAAAAAGACAGACAACACCAAGTATTGTTCATAATAGTGTTAATCATATAAGCTGCAAACAAAAAATGGCCTAAATACCCATCAACAGTACTAGTAAGATGAATGATACATTGTGATATAGATGCACAACCACAATATTAAACAGCAAAGGAAATAAAAAAACTACCACTAAAAGCAACCAAAAGGATGAATCTCAACACTGAATAAAAGAAGCCAGACACAAAAGGTTATAAATTGTATGATTCAATTTATATAAAAGTCAAAAAATAGACCAAACTATGTTGTTGTAAGTTGGAGTAATGATTACTGCTGGACTGACAGAAGGGACCAGAAGGGAGAGCTTCTGGGGTGCTTGTTACATGGTATGTTTACTTAGTAAAATTCATCAAGCAGTACACTTAGGATTACTTTTCAGCTTGTATATTATACTTGTGTGTGTGTGTAATTTAAGAAATCAAAGCAATAGCTGTTATCCAAGACAAACATTTTAGATAAACTGTGACAAAATGTAATCATCGACTTTTCAATATTTAACAAACAACGTCTATGCTATGACATGGATGAACCTCAAATATTATGCTAAATGAAAAAAGCCAGACATAAAAGACAATATATTGTATGATTCCATTCATATAAAATGTCCAGAACAGGCAACCCATAGAGACAGAAAGTAGATTAGTTGTTGCCAGGAGCTGGAGGAAGGGCAAAATGAGGAGTGACTGCAAATAGGTATAAAGTTTCTTTCTGGATTGATGAAATGTTCTAAAGTTAGGCAGTGATGATAGTTGCAAACTCTGTGAATAAACTAAAAATCATTGAACTATATAATTTTTAAAAGGTGATTTTTATATGTGAATTATGTTTCAATAATTAAAAAAAAAAAGAGTCCAGTCAAGGCTGCCTGAAAAATTTTGTGTGAAACAGGTTAAGTGTCAAATATATGAGGTGCAATAAAAAAAGAAAAATAAATATCTGAGATGCAATAGACAGCTTGTGATAAGTCACCAGGTAACATATTCTTCCCAAACCCTGTTTATAAGATGCTGGATGTTCTATGAAAAACAAAAGTGATACTAGTGGAAGATTTCTTCTAAAACTTGCATGATAAATACTAAGATACAGTCTTCCTTATGTGGAAACGTGCTTGCATGAGACTGTACCACTGTGGAGAGTTAGACTTCCCAGAAGCAGGGGCCTGGTGGTTTGGTTCCCCACCCGCTGCATCCTCATCACCTAGTACAGGGCCTGGCGCACAGCAGACACTCGGCTTTGTTTAATGAATGAAAGGCGGTATTCTAGCTGCAGACTGAGGGAGAGGCAGCATTTGGCAATTCATCATTACTGCAATGCAAGTAAAAATGTACAAACCTCAGTAACTATTCATAACGTTTGGTTTTCTTTTGTTTTTAATAAACTCAAGTGATTTATTTCCCTCTTCCTGTTTCAAAGCAAAAGGGAAAAAAGCACATTTTTTCACTTATTTTCTTCTAAGCCTCACTTTATCTCATAAACTCCTGATGGCGCTCTGCCACAAAGTTACAATCTTTAAAAATGTTACATCATGCCTTGGGATATCCTTTACTCTCCTCTATGAAAATGCGGAATACTATTAATTACCATTTGAAGTTGTGATAAATTCTTATCAAAGCATAAGAAATGACTGCATCTGAACTGTGGAATAACCACAAGAAGTAAAAAAATTAAGTTTATAAAGAAATGCAGTAACTCATAATTTCTGAGGCAAAATAAGAAACAGAAAAACAACCTAATTTTTTTAAGTTTAGAAAAGCTAATAGAGAAAATAGATGAACTGCTCACAAAAATAAAGTTTCAAACTCAAAAGAATAAAACTGCCAAATACAGAAATTTTATATAATCCAGAAAGAATGTAGGTTGTCAGCTAAGCAGCTTCCTCTCCAGGGACCAAGCTGACGTGAACCAAGCTGCAACAAATGCAGTATTATCTAGAGTTGCATCATTTGTCCATTTCTAAGTTTTTATTTATTGAAGGGAAAGCACTTTATAGGGTTTTCAAAAAACCCCCCAAAACACAAACACTTGTTGGCTTTCCCTAATAGATAATCTTCCATGCAATACAGTTGTGGGAACTACCTTCTGAAGGCTTTGAACATGTTAAACTTTGCCCTGTGCATCTACCTTCAGTGAAAGGAGGTTAGGAAAATAACAGAGGTGCACAACTTTGTTTAAAACAGCTTGGTTTTGGTGTTTTGGAATTCCCCATGAGGTGCATATCTGTGGGAGGTAGTTACTAAGATGGAGAGAAAAAGCATTCATTTGGAACAGAAGCCCTGAGAGGAGAGAAGAAAGGAGTGCATCAGAAAAGGAGGGGCCCTTATGAAATAAACACCCACACAACTGCTGATCAAGAGAGAACTGGAGAAGGTAGAAAGTTAGTGACTGAAGACACAGATTAGGTTCAAAAAATAAAGAACAAGGTAAATATAGGAGAGGCAAACATAAGTAAAAGTAATAAACATATTGTTGCCGTAGGTCCTAGATCAAAAAAAAGCAAGAGTTTGCTTGCCTCTTTCTCAAAAAACCTTACGCGTTCAGAGGAGTCTCTCTTTTATTTGACTTAAGGATTTAATTACCATTTTTAAATAAAGGAGGAACAAATTCAGCTACCGACTCCCCTGGCTTTCTGCAAAGGTCTGGCCTGCTACTACCCACCTCCGGATTCTTGAGGGTCATCTCAATGCTGGCGGCAGGCCCGAACCCTGTGAGGGACTTAATGTGGATCTGTGTAGGCAGAGGTCGCCTGCACTGGCAGTACACTGAAAATGCCATGGACTTCAAGTATTGAATGTAGAAAACTTGTTCATCCTTCATTGTCTGCAGCATGGACTGGCAAGGCACAATCTACAGACACAAACACAAATAAAACTGGAAACTGAGATCAAACATGCTAACAAGAAAGTTGAAAATGAAATGGCAGGAATTCTTAACTTGAATGGGGAGGAGAATTTTAGTTGTAAAATATATGAATACCAAACATAATATAATAAATCTTAATTCCTTTCAGTGACATAAAATCCAGTATTCCAAATGTACACCAGCAATTTAAGAAGAGGTGCCACTGTGTTGGTCAAGTTACACTGTCACTTAGAAATAACCCTGCTCCTATTTTAGGGGTAAATTATTAATGTACTGTATCTATGTCCCCAATTTTAAAACTTTTAAAAATAGATTTATCATTTATATACACACACATAGGGTGCATAGCATCTTTGGAATTATTGTCTAATCATTTGAGAAACAAATGTCAAAACAATAAAAAACTATTAACAACCTATTCTGGTAACTTTAATTTTGACCTTTTAATTCTATAAGATACTTTATTTAAAGTAACAGTAAAACAAAACCCAAGCAACTAAGGCATTGTTTTCTACCTATTAAATTATAAAATTAAAACAATTATTATGCCGTCAAGCTGTCAAGGGTGCGGTGAAAATGGGCATGCTCACTCATGATGAAAAAAGTGTAAGCAAGTAGAACTTTTTGGGAAAGGAATTTGACAATGCTTATCAGAATCTATAGCTAGGAATCTACTTTAAGAAATGACCTGAAATGTGAGAAAGATATTATACATGAAGATGCTTGTTATGGCTTTATTTATAACAGTAAAAAAGTGGAAGCAAATTAAGTACTGTACAGGCATCATTAGATAAAAAAGATATGCAGTCATTAAAAATGTTGCTGTGAAAATTTTAAATAACATGAAAAAGTATTCATGAATAGCATTAAATACAAAAAGAATATCCTATATAATAAAAGGCTAATATGCAAATTGACCAAACGACAGAACAACCCGTCGGTCACTCAATGCAGGAGCTACCCCCTGGTGGTCAGTGTGCTCCCACAGGGGGAGTGCAGCTAAGCCAGAAGCTGGGCTCACGGCTGGTGAGCGCAGTTGCGGTGGTGGCAGACTCTCCTGCCTCTGCGGCAGCACTAAGGATGTCTGACTGACGGCTTAGGCCAGCTCCCCATGAAGCCGTCAGTTGGACATCCCCCGAGGGCTCCCAGACTGCAAGAAGGTGCAGGCCAGGCTGAGGGGACTCCCTCCCGCCCGAGTGCAGAAATTTTGTGCACCGGGCCTCTATTAAGTTATATTAAGTGTGATCTCAACTGAGTAAACAAACATACAGAAAAAAGGCTAGAAATACACCAAAATGGTAATGAAGGCTGAATCAAATGTACTTCCAATTATTTAAAAAATCATGAACTTATATTTACTTTCATATACTAGTAAACAACAACAAAGGCAAAAAAATAAACTTGCAAATACTTACCTGGAGAATGAAAGAATTTCTCATATGCTCAGGTAAATTATCCAGCATCTCTGTGTAGCAGCGCATCAAACTCAATAGCCAAAAGTTTCCAGAGGTAGAGTCTTCCTCTGCAGTGTAGGTGAAGGGATCCACCATGTAAATGACAACAGCTGGAGGATAGGCCTGGCTGTCTGCGGAGTCAGGCTCTGTGGGAATTCCTATTCTCTCCCTCTCTGTAACACTGCAGAGAAAGTCACTTATGAGATGCAAAAGTAAACATAAATTATATAAAAATAAAGTCAAGTCTAGTGCACACTGACTCCTTGGGCAATGATTACAGATGAAACGTAACATTAACATGTGTCACATTACTGAAATAAAGGCAAACCAAGCCAGTTAGCACCCAAGATAGATATAAATGACAGTAACTGCCTCTAAATGGGAGATCTCTTTTTTCCTGTAGCTGTAGTCTACAAAGATGGTTTATAATACTATATTAACAGTAATAGCTTACTTTTATCCAAACATTATATTCATATAGTAACAAATATGTTAATAGTAATAGCTTACTATTAAGCTAATCTATATATATAAAAGCATAATATGCAAATCGACCGGGTGGCAAAACAACCGGTCTCTAGGATGTGCACTGACCTCCAGGGGGCAGACGCTCAATGCAGTAGCTGCCCACAGCCCATAGGCCCCAATTGCCTGATTGGGGCCTGCCAGCCAACCTCTCAGTCCCTCCCCCCAGGTTGGCAGGCTCTGATCACCCGATGGGGAATGGGGAACTGGGGGTGGGTGGTGGCGGACGCGGATGGTGGGAGGTGGAGCCAGCTGCCAGCAGCTGGGGAAGATCGACCCTGGTTGCAGGCCTGGCCTAGGGACTGTGCACAAATTTCATGTGCTAGGCCTCTAGTAAGTTTAATAATAAATTAAATATTTAAGTTAGTTTATAAGAAATCTCATATTTTTAAAAATATATATTTTTATTGATTTCAGAGAAGAAGGAAAAGGGAGAGAGAGATAGAAACATCAATGATGAGAGAATCATTGATTGGCTGCCTCCTGCATGCCCCCTACTGGGGATTGAGTCCACAACCCAGCCATGTGCCCTTGACCGGAATCAAACCTGGGATCTTTCAGTTCGCAGACTGATGCTCTATCCACTGAGCCAAAGTGGCTAGGGCAAGAAGTCTCATATTTCTTAACAGTGAAGCTGCTGATTAACAGCTGTTATTTTCTCTTGTGAAGAAGAAAATCAGAGTCCTTTACTGGATTTAGAGACTCTCGAGGTTGATGGGGAGAGAAGAGTATAGAAGAAAAGTAGGTAAGAGTCCACACGGAAGTCACCCACCTCAATCAATGAGTAACATACCTTTCTTGTCCGTCCTGTGAGGGCTGAGAGGAGCTCTGCCCAGGCTCAGGGTCTCCACCACAGCCTATGTTCCCTTGCATTCTATCAGCAGAACTGGCCCCAGTGCTGGGGTTCTGCCCTCCAACACTACCACTGAATCCTGACGAAGAGGTAGTGCCTAGCTGGCTAACGACGGGAGCAGAGGCAGACGATGAGACCGGTGGCACGGTGGAACCAGATGTGGAACTACTTGCTGCAGGGTTTGCAGAACTGCCATTGGAGGTGGGATTAAATGCACCGCCAGTGGAGGGAGCTGCAGACCCTGCATTTGCAGCTAAAGGCCCAGTGTTCCCAGGAGTAGTTTGTCCCTGTGTTGCTGCTGGTGGGGTCTGGTACTTAGGTGGTGTCAACAGGCTGCTATCGAGCTGCAGAGTGGCTAAATAAGGTGCTGAAAGAATATATGTAGAGCAACATTAGTGAGGTTCTGCAGTGTTAGACAAAAGAAACTCAGAATGGTCACTTTTTTTAAAACTATGCTTTCAGGCTGCAGTATCTCCACACTTGAACACATGCTTATATATCACACAAACACAGAAATGGACATGGAAATACTTATTATAAATACTGGAAAAGAACCTTGCTTGAAAAGAAAGAAAATCATTTGTAACATTTTCCTTTCAGACTGAATCCATATGCCATCACTGAAAAATGGGAGACCAGCCGTCGTGGTATATATTATGCCCTTATGCATATAGGGCTTTACAAGCTTCTTAGATATTCTTGTGAATCTGGGTTAAAATTAAGCAGTTAGCCAAAGCCGGTTTGGCTCAGTGGATAGAGCGTCGGCCTGTGGACTGAAAGGTGCCGGGTTGCAGGTGCTTCCCCAGTGGGGGATGTGCAGGGGACAGCTGATCGATGTTTCTCTCTCATCGATGTTTCTAACTATCTCTCTCCCTTCCTCTCTGTAAAAAATCAATAAAAATATATTTTAAAAAAAATTAAGCAGTTAATCTTAAGCCATGCTGCTAAGTTTTTGAACTCTGGAGTAAATTAGATATGACTTCTTTAGGCAACTTTAAATAGCTTTTAAAGAACATACATGCACATAAAAGTTAGCATTTAACTAGAATGCAAAAATTAGATCTAAATAAACACAGTAATGGAACATTAGACAAAAGTAATATAATGTTACACCCTAACAGGTGTGTGTTGGGGTGCAATTTGCTATTTTCTCTCTCAAATTCTACTTTTCCAAATAAATTCCCATTTACCTAGGTGATGGCGGCAAACTTGCGCATAAAGTTTGAGTCTGGAATGATTGTCATTCTCCTCGCTGCTCCACGGCTGGTTAAACCACTCACTCACAAGCTCGTCGGTCAGCTTCTGTGCCACGGTCTTCCCCACACGCATGATCCCATCACGTAGCACTTTGCAGATGGGCTTGTGCTGCCCAAGCCTACACATCTGATATCACAAACAAGACCATTACTTACGACAGAACGCATCACCTTGTTCAGCATATAGTGTTAGTGAGGCACATTCCGTACCATAAACATGGAGGCATTTTCCTTTTTCTTTTTAGTGTGACCACATGCAACTACACCAACATTATAAACTGGTGGTATTTGGTAATTATGATGTACCCTAATAATACTGCTGTATATTTCTCCAAAACCTGGAGTAGCTGCTCTACAGAAAAATAAGTGTTTCTTCTGAAGAAATGTTTCTGCAGCCCAGCCCATTCATTCTTCCAGCCTGAGGAAAAACTGCGGAGCACTGACTGCTAGGGGTCAAAAAGGAACTAACAGGTTCCTGCCTACTAAGGCTAAGCAAGACATCTGTCCACTAAAACCTCTTAAGGAATCCCTCCTCATAACATTTTCCCATAAGATAGCATTAAAATGCATGGGCCATCTGTTAGATTGTTAAAGACACTTGGAGATCACTAATAGTAGAGGCCACGGAAATGCTGATCGCTTTTATAAAGTAAATGGTTATTTTAGCATGAGATGCTGTTGTCAATTTCTAGGATACTAAATGGAAGATAATTAATATACCTGCCTAAAGTAAACTACTTAACTACCTGCTCACCAGCATGAGAGCCCGTATTATTATCTCTTGCTAGAGTTAATGAACTGAAGGCTTACCAAAGCCCTACAAAATCTTAAGCAGGTATGTACTGCTGCCAAATGAAAGTTCTTAAGATCTAAAAAGATTCGGCAAGCCTTTTATGTTTTGTAACTTATGTGTAGGCTTCATTCACATAAGAGAATGGCTGGGCTTTGAAATTTCTTAGACAAGTTTTCTGTGTTAGGGTAAGTATGACTTAATATTATTTGTATCCATGGGCCAGGCACTGTTTAGAAACTACTGTATCCAAGGGTTTCCGTCAGTGGCTTAACTGATGCCATTACCTAATACGTAGCATCGCCTCATTACTTTGCAGCAACACATACGTCTACTACTTCATGTGTACTCATGTTTATAGAAAGTGGATGTTCTGCTATGGAATATTTTTGAAACTCAACTTGGCATCTTATTTAACAACCACATTTGTAATACTTATAATATGCCTGTCACAGTTCTAAACACTTTACAAAATCTCATTAACCAATGTCACCCCAATAAACGTAATAAAAAAACTTATTTAATTTAATCTTGCCAAATATGATATCAGAAGTAAAAAGGACAAAGAACTTAGTGTGTGTGTACTTTGGCAGAAGAAATGTGGTACTTTCTCTTCAAAGACAGACATGATTCTAATTTTTCAGAAGTAACAGGAATTTATGTACTAAATACCTGGCTGTTACATTATGATGGTGATTACATTCTTAATGTGTATCAAATTTTCAGTATTAAGATGAATGTAGTGTTAAACAAAACCTAACAGGGGCATGATTCAATAAATGTATCTTTTGATTTAGAAATTTTCAAGCTGAACATTTTTATACAGTTCTGCCCTTCCCACAAAAAGAGTAGCCACGCCTTCTTCTTGCACAGCTCATCTTCTGAACTGCCCTTTCCCCTGGTGAACAATCCTTTCAAACCTGAACACATCAATGGGGGAAAACAGCTAACAGGATTTAAGATGTGTGGTAAGGCTAGTAAAGGAAAGTCTTCTAAATCTAATGAAAATAAAGCAAGATGGAAATGCAATTTATTTCTAGAAAAACTTTCCAACTTAATTCTTCCCTTCATCTTCCAACTAATTGCAAATTTTCTTTAAGAACTATTTTGAAGACATTTATTCTTTAAAATTTAGTCATAACCAGAAACAATATGAGGATTCATATCAAAGAAATGGTTTCCAAGTCTTCCTCACCTCATATACAGCGCTCAAGTCCCTGAAGAAAGTTTTGGCTCCTTCGAGCAAGGCCTCATTTTCTGGACACACCACAATATAGGCAACATCACGGTGGCCCCCATATGGGTCCAACAACAGCCTCTCCCAAAACGGCAAGGAGAATGGCGAGATGGTGAGGAAGTCTTTGTCATAGCCTACCAGCAGGGTGGGGATGGGCAACGGCTCAGGAGATTCTTCTGAACCTAAAACAACAGTGTAGTTTAGGAATAAGGGGCCTGGGAGTCTGATTCCCACAGCTGAACCATCTGGAAGTTCCTGGTGCCCTCATCTTAATTCTGGCAGCAGAAATTTCACCATAGGTTGACATGATACTCTCATTAAATGGCCCCTGATGAACAACTTAATTAAATGAGTCTGAACATGTTCTAATGGTTCAATCGGAGGGCAAAGTAGAAGAAATTGAAGGTCATTTTGCAGCAGCACTACGTCACTTCCTCTGAGGTAAGTGTCATAATCGGGACCTTGACAAAACCAGTTCAGAAGTTCATCCAAATGAAAATGCCTTCGTAATGCCACGAAGGCAAGGAAGAGGAGACTCTAATAAATGCTCTACTTAGGGATTATTTCCCTCATTGACCCTGATTACGCCAACAATGTTTAGAAAGCTTAACTCCAATACTGACTTTAGGAAAACAAATATAAAATTAAGACTATTTTGTCAGTGAAGCAATGACTTGACTAAAGCTGCTTTCCAGGAAACAAAGTTGAGAAGGCACGCAGACAGGGAGGAGACGGTACCATAGGTGCCCCGGCCTGCCATTTTGTGGAACTGCTGCCAGGTGAGCGGTCCCTGCACGTGCTGGATGTTCTCCCAGGTCCTGCCTGTGCGCTTCTTCTGGATGGCGTCTTGGAGAAAGGGCTGCAGGGACAACAGCATACGGACCACATCCTGGGAGGAGAGCATGCTGATGTCCAGGACTGGAACAGACAGTAAGTGAAAATAAATGGAAATCATAAAGGAGGACTAGACTGGCACTCTCCTCTTTCTGGCCATCACTTTGGACCTCAGTTATAGTCCATGACAAAGACATTATTAGTGGTAGAGTCTATTTTTAGTTGACTCTAAAATACTTGACTCAGGAGACAGAAGGAAAGAAATTCTTCTACTGAAGTGAAAAAAGTAATTTATTATTTATTATTGGAAAGAATACAATGGAAAATAGGTTACTCTATATAAGTAAAGAGGTTAACTATAGAACTGCTTAAGAGTGGAAAGATGGATAGGCCTGGCTTTTTAAATCGTATAAACCTGTTTCCAAGTTGCTAACCAGGAAAGAGAGCTGCAAACATTTCTTAATTATTGCATAACTTTAGTTTATAAACATCAATGGTTTGATTATATGATGACTGGGGAAAAGGAACTTGAAGGTTTTAAAAACTTTAAAAAATGCTCTTACTATAAAATATTTTCACAAAATGCATATCGAGAAAGAAAGCCTTCCCTGCAAGGAGAGGTGCCTGAGAACAGCAGAAGCAGAGATACGACTGGAAGCCACCTGTGCACAGAGGAAGGGCAGGGACTCATGGCTTCTGAACAAACACTCTTCCTTCCAAACTGAGTTGTGAAAGTCGTAAAGATCCTTTTGAGATATCCAGGTAAAGGAGGGGTCTTTGCCAGCAATTTGAAAAACTTCTGAAACTATGCAAAACTGTGCACGCATACGTGCATGAATATACGTGCATTTTTCCCCAGGAGAGAAGGGCCATAATGCTCATCAAATTCTCAAAACAACCGGACGAGCTAAATAATTTTAAGGTGATCAGTTCTCAATCTGCACAGCTGGGTTCCTGAAGACCTTTCCTTACTCTTACTTTTCTACTATTAGGAAGGGGCCTGATGGAAATCTAAGGTTTACCTACCAAAGAAATCTGAGACACAGAGTGCTGAGGGTTCTTAAGACATCTTTAGATTATGTCCTTACATCAAACAGTTTGCAAATTGGTGGCCATAGTTTTTTTTGTTTTTGTTTGTTTTTTTTGGGGGGATGAGGGGGTGGGGGGTCAATCTCTCCAGGAAATTTCATATACAAATCTGGATTTCCAGCTTCTCTTGACAAATTGGGAGACCTGGCAACTCGAGCTGAGGTCCACACTCCTGCACAGCCACCACGGGCTGGAGCCGAGGAGCAGCTGCCCCTTTAGACAGTTCTCCACGGTTCCTCCTTGGCTGCCTGCCTGAGACTGAAGCAGTGTTCACATCTTTATTTCCAAGCCTGTACTTCTTTTTTTTCTTATAAGTAAAAACAAACAAACAAAACACCCAGTAAAGTACTTCTTACTCTATCAAAAGCAGGAAAATGAGAGACTTAGAGAACCAGATTAAAAGTAGACACAGTTCTTTGTGAACCCTATTTCTGTGCATATAAAATAGAAAGTGTGCTGTGGAAGGACACAATTCAGGGCATTGCTTTGTGCAAATCTGGATCCCCGCATCATTCATTTACATGACCTGTCTGCTACATCTGAATTTGGAACCCTCGCCTTCCCTACAATAAAAGGTGCTATTCTTCATATGCAAAGATGGCACTACTGTTCCTCCCACACAGACTGCTTTTCTGTCTGCAGGCCACTATCTAGTTAAAAGGAACTACCAAGATAATCATCCTCATTTCTCCAGGAGAAAGACTGCACTTTCTTCATAAATTCATCCAACAGACATTAATTAAAGGTCTGGTAAGTATAAGGCACTCTGCTTATAACTAAGCAGTCAAAAAAATAAGTAGGACTTGAACACTTCCTTAGGAATTTCCACTTCCAAGAAGTCTTCCTGCTTAACCTGCTCAGAAAACACCTGCCATTCTCTACTCCACTGAACTCTGTCCTCTGAACATTCTTTTATTATTCCAGAGTTCAATTTAAGAAGCTCATATAACCTTGTCCCTATAGGACTGAGAGTTGTTCAGAAGCAGGGTTCCTGTTTCATTCATGTAACCCCGCCAGCCTGGCCTCTGTCCCTTCCCCATTCTACAGAACCAGCTCTCACGATGGGTACAAGACGATCCTTACCTTAAAAGCTCAGCTGCACTTTAACGCTTGTTGACCACTCTCTTTCTTGAAATGTGGTGACTTGGCAGATTTCACCAAAGCCTGCCCCAGGCCCTGCCCTCATTCTGTGCTCTCCTCTTCAGGGAGCTTTCCTCCTCCCCTGTGCCCCTGTCATCATCTGTGTGGTCCACTACTCTCTTCCCCTGAGCTCCAGGTCCATCAAGTCCCAGGCGTCTACTCCACATCTTTATCTCAAAACTTCCAAAACTCAATTTATGAACTTGCTCCTCAAACCTGGTCTTCCTCCAGTCCACCTACCTATCTCTGAATGACACCACTGTCTGTCCAGGTATACGAGTCACAAACCTGGGTGTCATGTCTAAGATTTTGCTCTCCCTGAACACCCAAGTTCAACCTAGTACCAAGTCCTACAGTACTACTTCCTGAACATCTTTATAATGCTTCCACTTATTTTGCGTTTTCTTTGCTAGGACGCTAATCAGGCCAATGTTTCTTATATGGTCTACTACATTACCCTCCTAGTCTCCCCAAATCCACTCTGACATTTTCTAAACCACAGCCCACATTAGGGTCAGAGTACATTTTTTCTTTTTTAACACAAATCTGATGAAACAATTACACAAAAGCATATTATCACTAAGCATTACAAGTGGTGAAAGCATGAAGGAGGAGAGGAATGCTGGGCTGGAGGAAGACTTCCTTGAAGAAGTAACACTTGAGATCTCAACCATGAGTATAAATTAACTGTCCATTATCCAAAATAGATTAGAAATTCCCGAGGGCACGTACCTTGTCTCTTTCAGTCAGCATTTTATTCCCCAGTATGCACCATGTTATTGATAATGAATGCATAAGGGAAGGAGAGAGCAAGTTGCTTGACACTCTTAAAGCTCAACTCCAAAAATGTTTGTCAACTCCAAAAATGAGCTTTTAATAGAAGAGCCAGTGACATGACCAGTAACTACAGGACAAAGTAAAATGTGATCACTGTTACAGAGAGAAAATGCTGAGAAAACAGAGGAAGAAGAAAATGACCTGTAACTGGGTAGAAAACTATATGGAAGAAATAGCATGAAAACTTGACCTAGACGAGTGAGTGGGTTTAAACATGAAAGGCTGTGCAAATTATACTCTTGATGACTTTGATACTCAGCAGTCACAGGCTTCCAATATGAAAAGCCTCTATGAATTAATAAAAAGGAAATTTCCACAAAGCAAGTATTCCTCTCCAAAGGTGTTTCAATCTAAAACATTCTCTTAGTCCTTAAATTTAGGATGATATCAACATAGTGCTCACTTTAGCTATCTTATTTTTTAAGAAATGAAATTTAAAATTTTGTCAAAGAAAAAGTAAAGAAAGTGTGTAAGCCACCATCACGCCAAGCTCGTCTCCAAAGGGCATTACTATTCTGGGACACCTACCGTTGCTATGAGGCCAAGAGTGCACAGTGGCACTTCTCACCAGTGCTTCATCCACTTTTCCACCTGTGGGATTATCCACATACTGCCGCCCTTGCTCCAAGGCATTAAAGCATTCTGTCCAGTAATCATTATTATCTGCTTGCACCCGGTCGTAACTCCAGCTTACGCAGGGAAGAGTTTGGCGATTGTTCGAGGAAATGTAGTCCAGGAAACTCAGTGAAGCAAAAGGTTGTGTGTGTTGGTTCTGGAGGAGGAGGAGAAGGCTTATAGGTGGCTCCTGGGGTTTTCTGGCTGCCTCCATCTGAGGAAGGAAGGTGGTCTGACACATCATTAAGCGCCTCTCTGCAGCCTGACCGATATCAGAATTCTTCCCAAAAATATCCAACTCATCTTCCAGGAAGAGTCCTGAATTGTAACCAAGTTTGCGATTCATAATCGCACTGAACCCACAGGTACAGCGGTACTGGTCCTCGTTGGAAGAATCGGGGATGTAAAGCCCGACATCTGCCCCTTTGATGTTCATGTTGCAGGCACAGATGCAACAGCTGTCAAAGTTTCTGTCTTTAAAGATATTCATCACAGAATCAGAGAGAATCAGGGTGACATAGAGACTGTGGGCTTCTGGAATTGGCTGCATGGTGGCAGGCTCCACAGAGTTAAGGGGCCGCGTGGTAGAGGGGGTAGAGGCTGGTGACCCCTGATCGGTGCTGTCATATTTAACAGACCCTTGACCACTGGCAGTGCCCCCACCTCTGGGAGTTCTTGGGGTCCTGGGGGTTCGTGGTGTGGGGACAGAGAAGCGAGGGGTTGCTGGCGATGGCAGAACTCCTGCTCCACTGTTGCTGGCTGGGGCAGTACTGTTCAACGTCACTGGTGTGTTCATCTGTGGTGTGTTCAGATAGTCTGGGTCTGCTAGGCTCCCGACGCTAGGCACATTGCTGCAAAACACAGACAGCACCCAGTAAGAATCAAAGGCAGGTTGTAGAAGCTGGAATACACACCTCTCACCCTGACCTGGGTTGTGCATTTCATATCACTTATGTGTGTTATCATTTGGTGTACTCAACTTTTTCTTTAAAAAAAAAAAATGATTCAAAGGAGTCAGTGCAGTATGTGGGAAAGCAAAAAGTGAGGAATGAAGAAAAAATCAATATGGCACTTTCCTTTTACTCATTCCATATTAAAGCAATCCTCATCTAAATCTTTTGAGGAAACTTTTAGTATTTTTATAGAAAACATGATGTTGGATTTGGTCAATGTAATTCTGAAAAACTGTAACTACTAAATGGAACTTGAACATGAGTTCAGGTGCTAAATTAGGTAGAAGACCATAGGATGAAATTTCCATCTAATTTGCAATTACGTTTTTGTCAGTTTTTGAAATTGAATGTCTGCCAGCATACTTGTTCTCTGAGGCTATAATCTATATACGATTCTGAAGTAGTTATAATCAAATGCACAAGAAAATTTAACATTTTCCTAACTTTCAAAATGCAGTCCTATTTAGGCTTGCATTTTATTAGTAATGTGTGACCATGAGGGAATTCTATTTTAGGAAACCCACTGGCCGGAACTACACTACAGTTAATAAAAATATTACATATGCTGCTAAGAGGCCTTAGTATTAATTAGGTGACTGCACAGAAGTACACATATTGTATAATAATTCCCAAACTTGTAAGTTTTCTGTGGGATGGAAGGCAATTCTAGTTCACTTTTTAATTTCAAAATGCTATGCATTACCTATAGCACAATTACTTTTAGTTCCCAGAGACTTGAATGCATTGCACTATTTTATCATAAGCAGTGACTTCTTTTTGGAATAGCCACATAGAAAACAAAATAGTATCTGCAATGTTCTACTGTTTTATTACTGCAGAAAATTTTCTTAATGAACATTCTTACAGATATGTGTAAACCAGCATATGAGACCATTCTTTCCAATTAGAAAAGAATACAGATTTTTTTAGTGCTTAGTATTCTTTTGAAATCTATTAATAATGTACTTAAACCAATGTTCCTCCAATAAATTACATATTCATTCACTTATAATTTGAAAGAAAAATATCATAAAGTAATGGCTCTTCAAATAATTTTCTTGTGATTTTTAATTAGCTATGCCTAAACGACCAGCCTGAAAATCCAAATCAGGCACTGTAAAGATATTTTAAATTAGAGGCACACTGATATCTTTGAATACAGATAAAAAATGACCCAGAAACCTTGATTAGCAATCATTGCTATCTCAGAGACCAAAATAATGTGTGTAGTAATGATTTTTACTCTAATTGGACTCCTTTCAAATTTTTCTGGTTCAACTAAACCCTAAAATTATTATGCAGTTCAGATCAGAAAAAAAAAAGCTGTGACTACTAACTGTAACCTAAATAATTAAATTGCTCCCTAGGTAGTAAGAATGTATTCTCCTGTATAGTAACCTGATTTCTCCCAGTCAATAAAAATGAACTGAGTACCAACCCTATGCTAAATGATAGATATTCAACAATGAAAAACAAAGAAAAGCTAGCTCACAGCAAGTGTGACAGGCATCATGCAAATAAGTGCTGGTGTGCTGAGTGTGGCAAGTGTGTGTGTGTATGGAGGGTGGGGTGAGAATGGGGAATGTCCAGAGTGATGGAGACCACGGCAGGAGGATTTCACATAGCTCAGAATTAAGTTGCCCAATAAGGTAGGCACTAGCCTCATGTGCTAAATTTAAATTACCTTAAATAAAACTAAAAATTCAGTATTGATCTCAAATAACCACATTTCAAATGGGACATATTTACAGCATGAGAATAGTAGGTGCCATATCAGAAGGAAAGATACAAAACATTTCATCATAGCAAGGTCTATGAAGAGCATCAGCAGTGCCAAGTCTTTTGCTTTACCTAGTCCATTTCGTCCCTATATTGCTTACTTGGTACTGACAGAAATTTGAGCTTGTGGCATTTTATTTTATAGCATTGAAATTATTTTATCAAAAAATTATTAATCATACAAGAAACGGATTGATTGTACACTGTTGATTTAAGTACTATTTTCTGGATCATATGGAACATGCCCAAGCTACAATAAGCACCTCCTTTTCCTTCCCCATACCCCATTGCCATTCTTTTGCTGCTTCCTCCTATGATGTGGGGTCAATGATAGAGATATTGCCAATGTTAATACTTTTTTTTGAAGGGCCTTAAGTAAACACATTTAAAAATCATCAGTTTACATAAAACAAAGCATTACGACCATCCCCAAAATTATTACTAATCCAATTTAGTGCTTGATTCTGTGATAAACAATGATTTGACATTGAATGAGCATGAACACCATGATTCTCTATACTTGTGGTTCCCAACCTTTTTTTGGCCAGGCCTCACCTAAGCATCTCTAAAATCCTGATGCCTCCCCCGTAACATATAATCCTAATTATTCAAAAAGTGAGCTCCTATTCGTGTGGAGGAAGCCTCAAAGGCCATTCACTTGGTCTAAACAAGCTTCCAAAGAGCATGGCATTCATGAAAAAGAAAAAGAAAAGATGAGAAGATAGTTGAAGTACTGAGAAAGAAATCACTAAGAAATTGTTTAAAAAATATATTAATATGAAGTGATATTAAAAAATAGCAAATAAAGTTTCAAAACATATAATAGAGAACTGAAATGCATAAATATTTCACTATATATATTTATATACTGCTTATGAGGCCCACAGAACCATAAGAAATGCAAAAAATTCACTGTTAATAACACATTCTCGAATTGCCCCCTTTAAATCAAATTGCCTCCCTGTGGGGCATGTGCCCCACATTAGGGAACCATTGCTCAATACAAGTAACCCTAATTTTTCCATGTACATAAAATTTGGTTTAGGAAATAACATACATTTTCAACACAAAATAATGTGCCCCAAAACATTAATGGCCAATAAAAGCTTCAAATCATATGCTGTCATCAATTTAAATAAATATTTAGTTGAGATAAAAATCACATGACATATGGCACATACTTGTAGCCATCTCTAACGAAAGTGGCTGCAGGTGGCATGGGCAGTTGTTCAATTTTAGGAGGAATTGCCCACGAAGGCCGAAACAGACAGGCATCAGGTATCTTCAGAGGTAGCAGGCATTGGCTCGGCAACATCTTCAGTGGAGCAAACATGGAGGATCCCACAAAAGGTTGAAAAGTTGGAACTTTGTGCACATATGAGAAGTCCTGCAACGACAAAGTGAGGTCGGCGATAACATTGGTAAATGACTGAGTACACAGCACAGTAATGACAAAAACTATTGTAATTCAATATTTCTCTTATCTGATCAGTAGAAAATGCTAATACCAAAATTTTATAAATTCACCAAAAGACACTGTAATTACTTCATGATCCAATTCAGAGGACTGTTAGAAACTTACATACATTTGGCATAAAGACAGTATTATTTTAAAGAAAATGCAGCAAATCCACTTGAAAACTACTCTGCTTGGTAAAATTAGTACATTGGCAATTACCTTTATTTCCTCTGGCTTAGGGCTTCCTAAGCCATCTTCCACTTCCATTTTGAATTCAGTGAGTTGTGTTGAAACCATACTGACCATAGGACTCTCCATCATGCCTAATGCTGTCACTGTCTCTGAACTGATCCCATCTTTATAACTCATCACAGGAGAAAATGCAGGGTGCTGTTCCAAAGAAGGAGGGGTGGGGAACATCCTTTGCAGGTCTGCAACTGCTAAAAAGCAAAACAAAAAAATACAAACCATTTCTCTTAACAGGGCGGGACTGAAAAGGCACATCGCAGTTCACAGCCAGATGAGTTACACAACAGAGTATGAATAATGGAAGTCTCTGAGAAGAGGGCCATCAGCACAGAGTTATCCTTTCCTGGAATTTTATCACTATCCTCTTGATCATTCAGGGTTTGGACTCACATTAATTAAGGGAGCAAAAGTCTACAACATTTTTTTCCCCAACAACTGATTCCCTGAGAAGTCTAAGAAGCTGGAAGCAATTACATGGAATAACCACTTTATTAAAAGTTCTATCGCTATTATAAGTATGTATGACATATTTCAGAATTATAATTGTTATGCAGCAAATTTTACATAGAAAAATCCATCAAGCATTTATGTTAGAGAAAAGAAATGTTGCCTAAGCTATAATTATGATTTATACGTAGTAGGGTTACTTAGCTAGTTTTTGACAAATCCACAACACTCACTGCTCTTTGAGAAAATGATTCCACACTCGTTCCAAATTGACATTAAAATGAAACTTCATAGTTAAGATTAACAAACCTACCTAGAACCAAAAGACAATTTATTGAGAATTAACTTCTTAAAAAATATCTTTCAAGAAATACTCAGAACCAACCATTTAAAAAATCATTTTACAATACCTGAGATTAACCATCATCAACAGTGGCTCATTAAGGCACTGTTTCTTTTTTTTTCTTAATACACATTTCCCATTTATTTGTTCTAATGACTACTTTTCAGTTTACAACATTTTCTGTCTTTCCTGATGGTCTTTAAAAATCTGTCAAAAAAATGAGTTTAATAAGAACTATTTTTTCCAAGTACAGAGTAGTTAAATTAAGTAAACTAAATCACAGGAGAAGACCAACCAGAATTTAGAATTCATCATTGTTCTCTGGCATTCCTCATATTTAACTTTGATACCGTCATCACAAGCAATAACTTACAAATTAAAATTAAAAAGTTTTATAAGTAATGTATCAAAATAAAAATATGTTTTTAATATGCATTAGAAAAAAAAGTAGGAACTTAATTTTTTTTAATAAATCTTTCTTGTTGAAAGTATTACTTATGTCCCTTTCCCCGCTATTGTTCTCCCCCCTCTCCTCCCTACCCCACGCCTTTTTAAAGTAGAAATAAATGGAATGAAAACACAAGTTGTGGTTGTGAAATCTGGCCACTAGGGGGTGCCCTGTACAGCAAATTCATTTACTAATCTGGAGTCACAAGTTTGATTTGGAATGGCATCTGATACCCCAATTTCCAGTCACATTGCTATTCCTAGCAACCTCAACATTTAAAGGGGCAAATAGTAGCCACTGAATAAATTAAGATGTGACTTTTAGCTCTGAATAAGAAATTAATAAAGCATAACTGTACAATATTGTCCCCTGGGCTAGAGTCTAAGGCACAGCTGTCTAAAGTAGTAGTGGACTGGGTTCCACAACCCAGGTGCTTCCAGCACAGCACTAGTATGCTCAGGTCACTTCCTTTCTTGGGACCTCAGCTCTTTCATCTAAAAAGGAAGACTTGATTAAATGTGTGATTCTCACCAGGCTTTCTTTCATTCCTGAATGGGGGGAGGGGAAAGCCTTCACCATATGGAGGAAGAAAAAAAGGTGAGAACGTCTGGATTCAATAATCTTTACATGCTTCTTAGTTAAACAATTAAATAATTCTAAATAATTTACCCTTTCTTGGCCTCAGGTACTTAACTTGATATTAAACTATACCTAGTTGTTACTGTGTGTTGCTTTCCACATTATTGCCATCACAAATGAATAATTATGAACCTATACTTTCCAACACAGGACCCGCTAGCCACATGTGGCCACAGAGCATTCAAAATGAAGCTTGTCCAAAATGAGATGTGCCTGTGTGTCAAATATAACCAGGTTCCAAGAGTTAGTACAAAAAAGGATGTAAGTAAAGAGTTAGTACAAAAAAGCTCACTATCTTTTTACTTGTAAAAATGACAATTTTTGGACATTGCCATTATTCAATATATATTATTAAAATTAATTTCATGTTGTGTTTTTCTGTAACTACCAGAAAATTTAAAATTACTTATGTGGATCTCATATGTGGCTCACCCTGCATTTCTATTGGATGGTGCTGTTCAAGAAATTAAATGTTATGTCTGTCTTTCCACCTCAATCCTCCTATATAATAAAGAAATAATATGCTAATTTGACCAGATGGTGGAACAACCTTCCGGAACAACCTTCAGGAATGACTAGTAGGGGGGGGGGGGGCCGTGGGGCCATGAGGCAGCCAGGCTACTGCAGAGATGAGAACTTCTTGCCACATCATTTTCATCGTCATGTCTTGGGAGGAAATATTGTAAGTCCACACATATATACTTTGTACACATTAAAGCAATCTTCTTGACTCTTATATATCTGTATTTTCCTGATGCTAATATTTTTAAATATCTACATTTCAAATTCATTAATTTTTGTAAACTGTACTTTTTCATAAAATATTGAGTAGTTTCCTTTTAAAACAATCCCATTTTGAACAGAAATGAGGGAAGGAAGAGTGTATACCATATACTTTATTTACTGAGCAAGACACTAACCAGCAGGATGGTTTGTGAGTGAATAATCTTGGACAAGTTATTAGACATGTTAACAAGTAACATCACTATGTATCACTTAATGTCAAAAAGGCAGAGGATTAACTGGTTCAACACAAGGGGAAAAAATTCACTCATTTGACCTATTCCATATGTATCTGCTTTAATACTGGTTCTTTTAATCTGTGAGTTCCATGTTTGTAAAATTCTGCAGTGCAGTGTAATAAAAAAAGAAAAATGTTTAATTAAAAATACTACAGCAACTGGCTGGCTATCATTATTCATTTTCATACATGTCATGCTTGAGAAAGCTTTGCATATTTTAAAAAGCTATGGAACCATTAAAGCTGTCAAAATCCAATCTCTGTATACTTCATACTTCTACATTTGAGTAAATCAGTTCTACATTTATAGGTTCATAAAACTTTTTGACTCATCCCTATGACATGGTGGTTTTTCCCCTCAATTTGTTCTCATTACGGCCGAAGTTAATGAGAAGGTATTACAGAATGATTTGCAATGGAATTATGTTTCTGCTGCAGAGTGTCCACAAAGCTACCCCGACTTTCTTTTCTCTTGTAGAGTAATGCATTTTCTTAGGGCAAAGAATAACTAGAAAAAAGGAAGTTTCTCTTCTAGTCAGCATACATAATACAGCTAGTTGATCTCAAAAGGAAGCACAAAATTTCAGTATGAATCAGAAAAAGAACCACAGAAAACAAACAGTATTCATTCCTCATGTGAATTAAATTTCTGAAAGTTGAAACATTTTACACAAGTGCTTACAGTGGGGTATTGCTCTGAAAATCACCCTGCAACATTAATCCTACTAGGAAAGGGCTACTCAAAAACAAACCTAGAACATGTTTTTCCACATTTTAAACCATAAAAGTTAATTCTTAATTTGAAAACAAAGAACAAAGGAACTCAAATTAAGATGGACTCTTAGCTGCTTGCCATCTTAGAAATGCCAACTTATACAAGTTTAAATTATAGTTAGTATTTTTTAAACGGGAATAAAAAAGGAGGGGGATCTCAGCTGAGGCACTGCTGGGTGTGACAACATTACATGTAAGGTATGAGGAGTAAGCCAAAGCTCAATCTTTTTCTTACTTGGTGCGTAATGAACAGCAGCTCTTCCATCCTTCCCAAGAGGTCTGTCTTCAGTCCCAACTGCTGGCATTTTTGATGAACGAAGTGCAGGTGACACAGCCTAAGAACAGAAAAGATGCTTCTTTATTAAGTGTTCACCAGGTGAACCACTAGAAATACCAGCAGACAGTGAAACAAAGGAGTGGCTTCAAGCCCATCAAGTATGAGAAATGGAGTGATGAGTCTCTTCATGGATCTGGTGCGGGCAGATTGTGCCATCAAAGCAGAGCCTGCAGACCTTAAGCAAATCTTCCCTCCCAGGTCATTAGAGACGTAGTTTCAGGAACACAGTAATTACATTAGGGTGGTGCCTCCAAGTAGTAATTGGCGATCAGTCTGGTTTTCCTTCTGTTTGGAAGAAAGCAGCTAGAAGAGATGACCTCAACCCCTCACTCCCCGCAACTATTATTCTTTTATTTTTCAACACGCACACGCGCGCGCGCACGCGCGCACACACACACACACACACACACACACAAATACATATTATTTCCTTTGGTGTGTTTTTTTAATCCTCACCTGAGGAATTGTTTTCATTGATTCTACAGAGAGAGGAAGGCAGAGGAAGAAACAGAGAAACATTGTTGTGAGAGAGAAACATTGATCAGTTGCATCCCATAAGCACCTCAACTAGAGATCAAACCTGCAACCTAGGTATGTGCCCTGACAGAGAATCGAACCCGCACCCTTTCAGTGCACAGGATGATGCTCCAACCAACTGAACCACCCACCCGAGAGGGAGAGGAAGAAACATTGACGTGAGAGAGAAACACTGATTGATTGCCTCCCGCACACATCTCGACTAGGGCTGGGGCTGGAACCCGCAACCGACATAAATGTCCTTGTCTGGGAATCAAACCCGAGACTCTTTGGTCCATAGGCTGACCCTCTTAACAACTGAGCCAAACCTACCAGGGCTATATATGTATATATTTCAATATCAGAGAGTTGAAGTATAAAATTAAATTCAAAGACATTACAGGCAAAGATTTAAACAACAGCTTCCCCACTCCAGATACTTGTAAAGTGAATTAGCAAAATGATTCTAAGATAAACTGATGCTTTGATTAAATGCCAGGGTAGAAATGAAAGTAGAAACAATCATTTCAGAGAAATAAAAATTATTTTTAGAATGTCCAGCTCTCCTTATATAGAGACATTACTAAGAATATATTTAAGAAACAATGTGAACATTACTTTACTTCGTTCAACAGTCTTTCCTAATTGTTACAGAAAAGAAGCATGATGGCTCACAATCACTAGGGAAAGTGGCTGCGAACAGTTGGGCTATTTCACAATGCTTGCTTTTTTTTCTTTTCTTACTTCTCCCTTTCTACTTTTTTTTTAATTCCCTTTCTTTTCATTCTTCATTCCCACCATCACCAGGAAAGCATCTAACCCTCAGGATTATTGAAACCGATTACAGGCAATTCTTGGCTTTAGAGAAGTTAAAAAAGGATCTCCCATGCCTCGATCAACAATAAGGAAATGTGTTATTCCTTCTACCAAAGTTTGCCACACTGCCATGTCCTTTTCTGTCACGCAACAGCGGCCTGAATTCCAGTTCTCATGTGTTAGGCTGATGAAAACCAGCACTCCCTTCTACCAGGTCAGTTCCACTCTCAGCAGCCTTCAGAGGAACACATTACTGGTAGAGTTCAAAGTCCATAGCACTAAGCATAGCCAGATCCTTCCTAGCCCCATCAATCTTTACCCCATTCAGAAAACAGACCAATGGAATGGCCTGTTCATTATCCCCCAAAGACCAGCTGGTTCATTCCTATTGTGTAACCACAGCACATTCCAGGCTCAAACTAATGTCCCTCCCTCACCCCCACTAGCCAAGTCTTTCCACATTTCAAGTCATATCGGTTCTTCAAGGGCATTATGATCTCAGTAGAGGCCGGTGCACGAATTTGTCCACAGGTGGGGTCCAGCCAGCCTGCCCCAATGCAGGGGATGTGGGAGGTTGGTGGACCAACACTGCCTGCCCCCCCAAATCGGGGTGGGCTGGCCGGGGGGAGGGGCCACAGGAGGTTGGCTGGCTGGCCCCACCCCCAATGGGCTGGTTGGCCGGCCACAGTGGGTGTCATAGTGACTGGTCATTCCGGTGTTCTGGTTGCTGGCTTTTTAGATATATAGATAATCTTCAAAGTACTTATACTAACTAGAGGCCCGGTGCATGAAATCCGTGTACGGGGAATGGGGGTCCCTCAGCCCAGCCTGCACCCTCTCCAATCTGGGACCCTTTGGGAGATGTCAGTTGGGCATCCCTCTCGAAATCCAGGACTGCTGGCTCCTAACCGCTCACCTGCCTGCCTGCCTGATTGCCCCTAACTGCCTTGCCCCCCTGCTGACCTGATCACCCTTACCTTGCTTCCCTGCTGGCCTAATCGCCCCTAACTTACTCCCCTGCCGACCTGGTCGCCCCTAACTGCCTCTGCCTTGGCCCCCAGCCTAAACTGCAGTCTGGCCTCCCTCTGCGGAAGGCAACCTGTAGGATCAGGGGAAGGCACCGCCCCATTACCTCACTGCTGCTGCCACTGCCAGCCTGAGCCTCAGCCCTTCAAAGCCACCCGCAGGTTCCTGAGCCTCAGCCCTTGCAGCCGCTGTGGCTTTGTCCGGAAGATACCTGCTCTAATTAGCTTATTACCCTTTTATTAGTATAATCTTAAAAGTACTTATAATACTAACTAGAGACCCGGTGCATGGAATCCGTGCAGGGGAGGGGGGAGTCCCTCAGCCCAGCCTGTGCCCTCTCGCAATCCAGGACCCCTCTGGGGATGTCCAACTGCTGGTTTAGACCCAATCCCTGCAGCCGGACATCCCTCTCGCCATCCAGGACCACTCGCCACTAACCTCTCGCCTGCCTGCCTGCCTGCTCAGTGCGTGTCATAGCGACCAATTGTTCTGGTCGTTCCACCATAACGGTCGCTTAGGCTTTTATACATATAGATGGTGTATAATATCTGTTAATCAGATACATTTTATTTTAAAGTGAGAAAGGGCTTTAGAAATCTGATTCCTACTTAACCTTTAATCCTTCAGTTCAACACTGATTGCTTATCACTTTGTACTTGAATGTCCAGCATCTTTAGATTCGGGTTAATTACTCCTCTCATAGCATAAATACAATTTTAATTTTATTTATACGCTATTTCTCCTGAAGTCTATGGGTGTTTCAAGTATAAGGATGGTAAGTTAATAATATTTGTAACCTCGACTTGCTGACACAAGGGAACTAATCTTCAAATGATTAACAAATATGTAAAATACACGGATGGGAAGAAAGATAAATACATGAATGGAAGAATAATAAACTGATTTCCTTGAAGAGCAAGCCTACCTTACTAATCTCTAGGCACCCCAGAAATAACAGCATTTCTATTTGCCCGAAAACACAGAGCTGGTTTGGAGGACAAGGACACAAACTTCCTGACTCAAGTCAGCTGTTCTCCAAAGAATTATAATTCTTATCTGTCACTTTAATTACATAATGCCTGGTATTATTAAACTTCCATGTGCATAAATTCTACTTCCCTACTATGATGCCATCATCTTAAAAAGTATAGACTATTCTTGTGTATCTCTCAAAATGTAGAGCTAAAGGGACTACGTAATACTTTATTAGTCTTATGATATTTCAAAGGATTTAAAAAAACAAATGTAAAAGATTTTAGTATTTACACCAGGAATAACATTAATGAAAAAAAGCCATCAACAAGCAAACCCAAGGAATGTTATAGACTAGTAACTTTTCTAATCCTTTCAAAGTACACAAGTATTTTTTAAGAACATTCAAGAACCTGAACTAAAATCCCAAAGCCTTCCATTTAGGGAAATTTTTGTTTGTGTAGCTATGGCAGACTCACCCCAAGTTCATCGTCATCAGAATTATCAAAGATGTTGTCTAAGTCATGCAGGGAAGGTGCCAAATCTGTCACCTGCGTAAGGCTACTGGAGCCAGCTCTGCCAGCAGCATTATCTTGCCGGACATCTATGGGAAAGGAGACAAAATAAACAGAATGAGCATCTTCATTAAGGAAGAAGAAATGAGGAGAGGACACGGATCTCAATGAGCAACACCTGCCTGTGAATTTTTCCCTATGTTTTCAGTTAAATTTAGAGACAATTATTTCCTTATATGTTTATCAGTTTTGAAAGGAACTGAAAAACAAACTATGAAAAATATATTAAAGATGAGATCAAATTATTGCTATTACTATAAGAATATAATTTGAAATTGAGAAGCATCTCCCTCGCATTTTATTTTAGCAACAATCCAAGTGAGGCAAATAATCATTGTACACACCTGTTTTAGTAGCAGAACTGAAAATAGACATGGCATTTTTCCCATCAGGCACCGGCGTGGAATGACCTGGTGTAGTGACATCCTTGGTACCAAATCCATCCTCTGACTGTATAATAAATTCAGCCAAACAAAACACATGAACACCAACCCAAAGTGTGGAATATGAGGGAGAACACAAAGAATTAGAGGGTAGAATGGAACTTGTTATGAGCACAAGTATGATAAACCATGGTCTATGCAACCAAAAGAAATAAAAGGTATGTCCTTTCCCCTGAATTTAAACAGAACCAAAACTCCCACACTTTCCTCTCAATCCTATGGAGTACTCTGAGTCAATCAGGGTTTTATGCCTAAATGGTACTGGTGGCATTTGATTATAGACCTGCCATGGTGTTACAAGCTGCCTTTAATAAATTTTGGATGCTGAATTATGGCTCAAGCTTTCTAGAACTGGATACATCTCTGTAAGGAATCTAACAAGCAGTCCCCTGAATTATACTGGCCTCCTTTAATTGCCTTACTTCCTCTATGCTCAAGAATACCTCTTTAAATGGTCTAGCATTTTACAACGTTTTAACATTTAAGGCTGAAGACAGCTGATACACCCAGTACTCATTTTTGTGACAATGAAACAGTATAATCAATACTGACATGGTCAAAGAGTGATGTTAATATTAATTCAGAAGAGATATAGGTAAAGCGCTTGGCACAGTAGTCACAGTAAGCGCGTAATAAACAGTAGATATTGTTAACATTTTTTCTTTACATTTTGGGTATTTTGGAATCATAATTAAAAGAAATAAGGAGGGAGCATAGGCCAACAAGAATTAGCATATGAGAGGAAACATGCGCTGTACAAGCTATAGCCTGGAAAATATGAGGCTTCATTTATGTTCGGCTGACTTTTCAACAAAGGTGAGCCATGACATAAAAGGGAACGATACGCTGTTCATACGATAGTACCAAGAGCATGAGTATGGGGACAGAGCAGTCAGGCACGGCTATCTCAAACATTCTGCCTCAACAGTTCTCCCACACATGCTGTGCTGACACAGATCAAAACCCACACCACATGGACCTCTCTCCATGTTAAATGGTACCTTATTCTTTTTCAGGGAATCTTTTTCCGTCCCTTGTTTGCATTTCTTGTTTGCTGTAAAGATGTATTTTATGTCACCGTCCTCAAAGGTATATGGGTCATTGACTTCTCCCAAACTGTCTCCAGGTTGTTGTGAGAGAGGCAATGGGTCAAGGAAGTGGAGTGGCTGCATCTGGGGCTGCTTGTCGTGCCAGATTTTAAACCGTTTATTAGGTTGTGCTAAGAGTCTAAAAGGGAAAAATAAATGACATTTTAGGCTAGGCAAGATAAAGTAAAAAGAATGATGTTTTCAAAAGAAAAGCATTTATGACTTAAAGCATTTATAAAGCTTAAACTGAACTTAAAAATAATTCATTTACATAGTGAATTTCTTCTAGTGACTGTATTCACAATTAAATAAAACTTAGTAGCCTTTGTGAGGAATATATATTGTTGTCTCTGATTCCATGGGTTCCACTTAAGAGCACAGATGGGCTCATAACAGACTGTCTAGGTTCAAATTTCAAGTGTGTCATTTACTAACTGCATGACCCTAGTTTCTTTCTCATCTATGAAGTTAAGGTAGTGACATGAAGATTAAGTGAGATAATCTGTGTAAACTGTTAAGAACTGAGGGTAGCTCAAAACCACTAGAAATGTTAAGCATTATTACTGGACATGTGATACATAACCAAGTACATACAAATCCTTTCCTAAAGGTGTCAAGAGCCCTGGCCAGGTGGCTCAGTTGGTGGGAGCGTTGTCCTGTACACCAAATGGTGGCAGGTTCCTTTCCCGGTCAGAGCACATACCCAGGCTGCAGTTGGAATGTGTACGAGAGGCAATCGGTCAAAGTTTCTCTCTCACATCGATGTTTTTTCTCTCAAAAAAATCAATGAAAACATATCCTGCCCTAACCAGTTTGGCTCAGTGGATAGAGCCTCAGCCTGCCCACTGCAGGGTCCTGGGTTGATTCTGATCAAGGGCATATACCTAGGTTGCAGGCTAC
>NW_006283826.1:976870-984183 GCF_000327345.1 Myotis davidii
TATCCTTGAGTGAGGATTTTTTATAAAGTGTCAAGAAACAAGAAGGTACTGACCATAGTAAGGAAAGTCTCATAAAGCTATATTCTTTGATTAGTAGCAGGACCAAAACAAAGTACATTAAGTGTAATGCTAGTACATTAAATGCCACAATGAGACCTTTATATGCCAGCATGTTTACATAGTGACATGTGTGTTAAACCTCACAAATGACAAAGCATTTGACTTTTAAACATTTTCCAAATGCAGAGTCTAAAATGATGAAGCAAAGCCTCTTTCATTTTGGATGTGAAAGTCTGCAGGGAGAGGTGAGGAGGAAAGCCCAATTCATGGGTGCTATGGCCTTTGCCCTCATTTAGGGGGTGATCAGGTGGATAGTGCGGAGAGTCGCCTTACCTTTGCAATGCAGTGCTCTCTGAGTTTACCTCCATTTTGGCATCACACCTCTCACCCTGAAGCTCTGGGGGCCGGAACTCAACATCATCAATGGGTGGGAGACAAAAACTATGCCACCACTTATCTGATGACTCCGGGTTCGAGTGCCTAATCCCACAATATAAGGCTGTCTCGCTGACCTCTGCCATCAGAGGCAGTCTTTGGCCTACGAGGACAGTTCTGTCATCCAGAGTAGACAACTGCTGGAGTTCCAGTCCATTTCCATAGAGGGCTGGATTCACAGGGACCGATGGTGGGTCCAGACTCTCCGCTTCCTGACCTCGCGGCTGAGGGCTGAGTGTTGGTGGCAGAGGGGAAATAGGGGAATGAGGTGAATCCATAGGATTCAGATTCATTTGCTTGCTTGTGTTTCTGGAAGGCACGGCCATTTGCTTATCATACTTCCTACTGCTGGACACCTCTAAGGAGGAGTCTATCCCTGCCAACCCTAGCTTCTGCCCTGGTGTATCCTGTTCCAGGCATAACTCTTCGGCCACAGAGGGCCTATGGTGAAATGGTATCAAGGGTCTCTTTTGCAACTTGTCTCCCTTTTCCTGTCTTTCTGTTGTTTTGTGCTTAGAAGAAGCAGGAGGTGGTAAAGATGAAGACGATGATGGTCCTGCACTGAACCCTGGTTGAGATGTTGTGGGAGGTCGGTTGATTCCTACGGCACAACGCTTTAGAAGTTTATGCCTGAAATGAGAATTAAAACAATGTCAACACATACACAGATGAGAGTGACTGCATCGCTATGACGTTACAAAAGAGATGCCTCTCATGAGGTTATGTCTTGTTACGTACTCAGCAGATGCACGAATACACCAAAAAAGACTCTAGGTGTTAATTATATTTTTAATGACTAAAAACTGCAAACACCCTGATGAAAAGCAATAAATCAACCACATACAAGTTAAGAAGAGATGGAATTATGAATCATAAACTCATACACTGCTAAACCCTACAAAATTACTGATTTGAAAAAAATCTCCAAATCTTTCCAATTTGGTGAGGGTCTCAGATAATCTATTCATACTCCATCTTAAAGTCAAGAGTTTTGAGATCATCTGCAAAAGAAAACTTCTAATTTGTATTTCACAGCACTTTACTAACTCCAATATAGAATGGTTTATAATGGCTTGTAGTGTTGTAAATCAGGAATAAAATAACTATGCTACTCTCTCCCAAAATGTGAAACTAAGATAATAAGGGTGAATTCTAACACCTAATAGCCTAAACATACCTGAAACCTTATATGACACTATTATCTAAGAAAGAAGGGAAAAAGACAACTTGGGATCTTACATAGGTTAAAATGAGATAGAAGTAAAAAAGTTGTTGTGAGTGAACACATATCCAAGTGCACATGAAGTATTGAGGCAGGAACAGCAAGTCTGCTCACACTCTTCCTGGCAATATGGCTGAGAAAACGCTCAGGAAGAACCCTAGATGATGGCAAGGTTTAATCTGTGCAACCAAGTTATATAGCAGGTCGGCCAGTTCCTCCCAATATATAAATCCCTCTCAGGGAAAAATGTAAGCTCTCCAGTAACTCTCTGAGGCCACCAGGGTGGCATTAAATTACTGCTGCATTGCACTCAATGATGCCCAAGTGGGCAGTAAAACGGATTTGTGTGGCATAATGGGACTGTTTAGTGGGACAGCAGGATGGCCACCCTGCCCCATAAGGCCATTAAACAGAGTGAGGAGTAGGCCATCCCATAATGGGTCTGGTAATCCTGCAGTAGATAATCTGAAAACACTCTTGCCAAAGTCTTTGCTCCTCCAAAAAAAACAAAAATCCTGACTTTGAAGAAGGTCGTCTAACCATAAAGCGATTGTCAATAAGGTAAAAGCTGTGTTTTGAGTCCCAAGGGCACAGTACTACAATAAGAGATGAATGTCTCATCTGAGAATATCTCAGTGATATCTTCTAAGGGTGCTTATTTTAAAACCGAAAGTCTTTTACTAAAACTTCTTGATTTGGATTTTCTCAGAGAGCATTTAACCACATCAGTCCTTTGATAGATATTTTATAGTAGCCTCTTCAAAGTAAGGGCTTTTTGCAAAGTGGATAATCTTATAAAGTCATATTTTTTCAATTATATTTAATGACTCAGCGACATTGTGAAATGGTTAGAATTAGGAATATGCCAGTAAGTAACAGACAAATATTGCAAATTTCTGAACAGAAAGGGACCTCACTGAAGCAGGCAACAGGAAGATCAGCCTCAGAAGGCTAACTATATGAGTGGTCCAGTGGTGGGAAGGAACCAGAGGCAGGGCCAAACAGTGCTGAAACACATGGAGGCTAAAAGAATGAGGAAAGTAGAATGACATTACAATACACATTTCAAAGAAAGTCATTATAAAATGCAATGATAAAACTGATCTAGAAAATAAAGAAAAATAAATAAATGATGAAGTTTCTAGACTAAGAAGGGGAAATTGTGATAAAAATGACAATAGGGTACCTGATTTAGGAGAAAACAGACATGTCAATATTAAGAATATAAATGGCACCCCCAAAAAATAAAAGACTAAAGTACATGTGAGAAGCCAGGTCTGTAAATAAATATTTGGAAATCAATGGGCTGCAATGCATAACTTTAAGAAAGACCTTAGGTATTTGAGGTTTTTGTGAGGAAATATAACAGTAACTTCAGAGGACAAGAAGAAACGTGTTATTTGTTTATTTGAACTTCAGGTAAAAATAATTCAAGGTAGTAAATAAAAATATGATATAAATCAGTAAAAGGGTTATTTTTTATAGTGAAAGAAATCTAGCGTAAGGAAAATAGCAAAAAAAAAAAAAAGATGAAGGAACTAATAAAGTTAAATATACTAAAATTTACAGCCTCCATACTTTCTAAAGGTGAACTAAACCTGGGTTATGAGCTGTTTAAAAACCAATGTTAGGAAAATACTTTATGTCACACAATTCACAATGGTCTAGAGACAAAAGTATTCAACTGGTATACCACACCTATCCTAAGACTAGAGCTTCTCACATGCTCACAGAGAAGTCCCTTGATGAGCCAATAACTTCTTAAAAAACATCCTCTTTGAAAAATCAATCATGGGTTTCATTAGGCTAATACTTAGAGTATCTCTCAACAGAAAGCTGACTAACAGGGCAGAGCTTGATAAAAGGGGATCAACTTAAGGGGAATTCAGGCAGGTGTCAAAATTCTTGTGTAAGTGAACACACACACACACACACACACACACACACACACACAAGCACACCCCTTCCTCCCAAAGCCAATAAGCCAATTCAATTTATGCCACACTAAGAATCCCATTAAACTAGAGAAAAGAATGGCCATGTTCTAAATATACTTTTTCTCATCTAAACTTTCTATAAGTATGGAGCAATATCAAATGTGAAAATATATACTTTGGAAGCAAAACTACTCACTAAGTGAATAATCAACAGCAGGTTCTAATAGTCAAGTGAGCGGGGGTGGGTAGGGGGAGCAGTTAAGGCTGACATACACTTAATCAGAACCCTAATGAAAACTCATGACAATAAGATTCTTTACCACCACAAAAAGTGGTAAGTCAAGGAAATATCCAGGAGGAGTGGAAAATTTTCCTACAGAAAACAATTTGGGTTCCTATTCTAATATCTAAATGAATGAGCAACAATCTTAGCCTTGGGCAGGTTTTATTACAAATATCTGCCTTAGTCATCAAAAAACACCAGCACCCACAACAAAACAAATTATCTATAGAATGCATATTTAATCCAAATTCTATTAACTCAAGCTGACTTGTTTACTATTTATCTCTACTTTAAAATTAAGAGTAGTTAAGTAAATTCATTTAAAGGGCAAGAGATTGTCTTGTCAAATAAATGCCTTTAGTTTTGACACAGCTGCCCTAAGAAATCTGTGGTAGCAAATGAGTATCGGGGCCAGTTGTCTAAAAGGACTCTTTTCGAGTCCTGACAATAAAACAGTATCATCTGCATATAAGAAAAGACCTATTCTTTTCTTACTGGAAGACGAAGATTTAAAACAAAACAGTGGGGAAGAAGGGGTCTGAGAGAACAGGTCAGACAACTGTCTGCCTTTTCTCCACCCACCTAGAGCAGGAACAGCTGACTCTTTGGGTTGGATCCACAAAATCCCAAGTAGCAGGATTGTTAGCAGGCTCTTCTTCAAGAGTTGGAGTTGACACTTGGCTCCTCCTAGAAAAGGTTAAAAATGTGAGCTGTGTAAACATAATCTCTGGGGGAAAAAATGTTAAAAATATTTACACATTTTACATAGTAATGGTATCCTGCAGATAACAGTTCAGAGCAATCCAAGGTGGGGAGATGGACTACTACTTGTTCTTTGCATCAGAAGAAGCAAGATTCAAAATATATCTATTTAAGTTTAATGCACATTTAAAATGGACAGTACACATAGCAATTAAAACACTATCTGGCACTATTCATTGTAACTTTTTAAAAAGCCACCTAAATTTTGCAGAAATACCCTAAATTTTAAAAAATTATCTTTTCACAGAATCTGTGAATTATATGCCCTCAGTTAGATTGCTGAAGTCACCTTTACAACTCTTGTATTTGCTAGCATTAAGGGCAGCACTCCATACCTGGAATGTGAACCAAAAGACAAGAAACAAAAATACTTCCTATACGTCACTGACAATTGGTAGCAAAAAGGGGATGCTTATTATTACACAGTGAAAATAAGAGTAGGCCAAATTTTTTATTGCTGATTTTGCTACAGCTGACACTGCAAAGTGTTTTGATGATGGCTCTGCAAGGAATTCTCTTGCTCTCCACCCTCTCCTGCCTTTCTGGGTGTCTTGCTACCTTGTTCTATGCTGCTGATAGAGGGGACACGGTCTGTTAGAGTTGGTGGAGATGAAAGGTTACTGGTAATAAAAAAAGGAAAAAAAGGTAAATGAAAGGAAAAGAAAAAGAAAATGTTAACTTGGAAATGGTCTAGGTCAGTGGTCTGCAAACTCATTAGTCAACAGAGCCAAATATCAATGACAATGACAATGGCTGAAATTTCTTTTGAGAGCCAAATTTTTTAAATTTAAACTACATAGGTAGGTACACTGTTATTAACTTAATTAGGGTACTCCTAAGGCTTAGGAAGAGCCACACTCAAGGGCCAAAGAGCCGCAGGTGGCTCGCGAGCCGCAGTTTGCTGACCACGGATAGGTATTGCAGATAAAAGGGAAAGTATTATTCTAAAGGAAAGGATCATTTTTAAACGACTAGAGATAACGTTTTAATTCTAGAATGTGACATATTTTTCATGGCAATTACTTTAGCTTATTTATTACATCTTCTTCAGCAGCCTATTCTAGAACCAATTCATTGAGAAATAAATACATAGTATCGAATTTTCTAAAAGCTAGGTCCAAAGGACAAGTTTTAAATCTGTATATAAAGACTGCATAGTAGTCACTAAGAAACATCTGACTGAATTCTAAATGAATGGAGTTCTTAGTTACTGGCAAGAATGTCCATATTTATTCTATTCCACAGAATCAAGGTTCATTTATTTATTTGCATCTGTTAAGAAAGTGGACATCTCAACCATATCAAAATAGATATGAAAATAAGCAGAATGATTACCTAAATCCTGATAAGTCAAAAAGCATTTATTCACTACTATTGTCATTATTATTCATGCAATTAAAATAATCAACAGTAATCTCTTATAGTCAGTTCTTCCTCTTTTCCAAAAATATGTTAAGGGAGGAAGAAATGGAGGGCAGAAAAGAAGGGAGGAAAGAAAGAAAGAAAGAAAAGAAGAAAGGTAAGAAAGATGGATAGGGGAAAGAAAAGAATACAATTTCCCCAAGTGAACAAACAGAAGCACAGAGGCTGGTAAACACCCCTCCAATTGTCATTAATTCTGTTCAGAAATGTATTGTCAATTAAAACATAAGGTCAATATAAAATAGAAAACATGGCAAAGAAGGTAATTTCTCTCTGTAAATAGGAAACATTCATAAATTGGTATCACGAACTTAAAAATTTCCTGAATAATAAAATCAAGTTATCATCTGTATTTTAACATGTTTGCATGAACTTTTATCCTATTATGGCCTGGCCAGCATGGCTCAGTGATCGAGCATCAATCTATGAACCAGGAGGTCATGGTTCAATTCAGGGTCAGGGCACATGCCTGGGTTGCAGACTTGATCCCCATTAGGGGCATGCAGGAGGCAGCTGATAGACGATTCTTTCTCATCATTGATGTTTCTATCTCTCTCCCCCTCTCCCTTCCTCTCTGAAATCAATAAAAAATTAAAAAAAAATTATCTATACTATTATTTTCAAAATAAAGAAATACCTATCTAATGACCCCTCAGGCTTTGTCACACAACAGTGTAATATGACTGACCCTCTTTGTATAGTAATCAAAGAGATGGTTACTAAACCACAATCCAGACATAATGCAAAAAAACATACTTGGACTGCGTTCTGTTGAGGATGCATTCCTTCCAGACTCGATGGACCATATGATTGTGGAGTTTTAAAGGAATCTTCCCCGATCTCTTTGGACTGTGCATAGTTATCATCCCCCCATCTTGGGCACCTAAGTGACTGACAGCACTCTGAGCACCTCCACTCTCACCTGAAAAAGACAGATAAGTTGCAATGTCATTTTTCTGAAAAGCTAGCTTATTTAACATAAACATTTTAATTGTTAAGACTCATATTCATGTAACTTTGCTCCTGCCCCCTTGCAATAATAACATTCTCTGTAGCTATGAGTAAAGTTTGTGACAGTATAGATTTTTGTTGTTGTTGGCATTTTGTATGATTCTTTGTGTTCTCCCTAAAAGAGTTAATCACATCAATACTCACATACTCACACTCCCTCATGAGCATAACCACACAGAGG
>NW_006283826.1:984217-994632 GCF_000327345.1 Myotis davidii
ATAACTTACACAGAAGGGTTCATACATCATAATATCAAAGACATAAACATGCATAGACTGTTTTGAATTTTTAAATCCCAATGCAGTAAATAAGTTTTAAGGCAAAACAAAACAGTAGAGGGAACTTTACGCTTGTTTAGCTAAATGGTTGTGTAACAACTGTGCACAGTGCCCTAGTAGGAGAAAAAACTTACTGGCACAAAGCTTTTAACAAGGTCAAATTTCAAATTTGTGTGTGGGACTGTTTGTCCTAATGTCTGACACTATTTATGAAAGTGTAGTACTTAAAACACTGAAAGAGGTTGTCTCAACATTTTAATAAAAGGACATTAAAAATTCACTGGTTTCTAACTCCACTTTGTTTCTCCAACTATAGGTGGTATGTCATCCATTTTTTTCTATTATAACAATTATGACTTCTAATAATAGTGATTATTGATTATGTCATGAGTATTTTATTACTTCTATCTCATACAAAACAAATACTGAAGTCAGTTTCCAGTATTAAATATCAATTACTTTCATCTTTTTTATTTCATAAATATATTGTGGGTTTTACTCTGAACAGAAATAGGGTGCAAAACATCCTGACCAAAATAATCCATTTTTAGAACTCTGGAAACCTCCATTCCCATCTGAAAAAGAAATCACAAACTAATAATCTTGGCATCAATGCAACAAAACAATGATGAGTTGAATGGTTAGGCTCAGCTGTATTTTTTTTTTAAAAAGAAAGAAAGCAACCCCAAGTGCTCACATTCTAAGAAATGGAAGCTTTCTTGTTCCCCAGAAAAGCACTGTTACATTACAAATGAGATAAAGGAGACAAGAAATTTGGTCTTTCATTGCTACCTTTTATCTTAAAAGTTCCCTGACTTGGTTCATGATGCAAAATAATTTATTTCCATTTTACAATGGACTTTCAAATGCCTCTTCTAAAACAAAGCAAAGTGAAGAAATAAACAGCAGAAGTAGATAACTCAGTCTTTGCCACCGAACACCCTACAATATAGCTAAAGAGATCATATGCCCATGGAGTTAAAGGAAGTTATGACCAATAAAGGAGAGGGGTACAGAAAACAAGCCACAGTCTTTTCTGATTAAAGTTAAGTCAATGTTTTTCAATAGCTTTTAACAATTTAGCTAAAATGTGGGTGCTATCTTGTATGGAACTAAACAGGATTTGTATTCCATGCTGTTAAATGCATGCTCAACAGAAGAGGCAAGCTGATGTGCCTATTCACAAGTGACTTCACCAAAACCAATGGCCCTCCTGGGTCCGTTACTCTAGGCCAGTGGTTGGCAAACTGCGGCCCCTTGAGTGTGGCTCTTCCACAAAATACCATGTGCGGGCGTGCACGTAAAAGTGCAACTGAAACTTCGTGGCCACACTCAAGGGGCCAAAGAGCCACATGCGGCTCACGAGCCGCAGTTTGCCGACCACTGCTCTAGGCAACCCTTGGCCACTTTAGGGGCAAAGTAACCCATTTCGTCGTATATCTAGAAAACCATGGCAATGCTCAATGTTAGTCAATGCAGAGCGACAAGGCTGAGCAGGACTCTTTCTGATGGAGCAGTAAGAGTTTTAAGCTGTAACTCACATATCATGATGTACGCACTTGGACAAGTTCATTTTACAGCAAAGATTCCAGTAACTTTTATTTCATTGTGTTTGTTTGTGTTTTGTTTTTTGCTTGCTTGCTTTAGGGAGGAAGCATCAGGGGACTTACTGACCCAGGGCCTAGCACAATGATATTCAGAGATTTAGAGAGGAAGGAGCTGGAAGATCTATAGCCATGAACTCCACACTGAAACCCACCATAAACAAAACCTCTTAATTTTGAGTTATGACACTTAGAGTTCTGAACTTATCCATTAGAGGTCAAGGCCTTATTTATGCACACAGTAAGCCTTCAATTTTAAGTTGAATATAAATTTCACTAAATGCCGGGCAAAATAAATAAAACAAAAAGGGATGACAACTTATGGAGTGCAATTGTTGAAAATACAAACCTCTATATGAAATGTGATTAAAACTTCAAAATACTGATAGTTCTAATCTTTCCTTAATGCATCTTCTCTATGGTGATTATTATGAAAGACTATAAAAGTAGTTTTTCTTTTTTCATTTTAAAGTAGTTAATAAAAATTGTTTGAGCAAATCCTTTCACAAGAAATCATCCAAACTCTCTGCTCTACCAAGTTAGAGCCAGATGCATATTTTTCCACCATCTTAGCAACTTACACAGCCCTTAGAAACAGAGGCCGCACGTTGTGCATTTCTGTCTCCCACACAGTATCAGAATAATTCATGCGTATACTGTGAAACTATTCACACAGCTCTGTTAAGTATAATACCTAATACATATAACAACCTTGTAGAGAATGGAGTATTTGTGCCCAGTGGCGTGGCTTAGTGGCTGAGTATTGACCTATGAACCCCGAGGTCACAGTTCGATTTCCCGTCAGGGCACATGCCCGGATGGTGGGCTCGAACCCTATGTGGGGCATGCAGGAGGCAGAAATCAATGATATCCTCTCATCATTGATGTTTCTATCTCTCTCTCCTTCTTCCTTCCTCTCTAAAATCAATAAAAATATATTTTTTAAAAAAAAGAAGAATGGAGTATTTGACAGAGAAGGAAACTGGGGTTCAGAACAAGTATGAGAGTTAAATAAGGTCACTCACTTAAAAAGCTACAGACAAGCTTTAAAATTAGGTGTGTTCAATCACAAAATCTATACTTTTCCCAACATACTGTTTAACCATGAACTTCTATTGAAGGCCCACTATGTGGCAAGCAGTATGCTAGAAACTGAAATATCTAATCCTCATGAAAATTACCATGTTGGTGTGTAACATGCTTGAGAGTGTTTTCAAAGCTTAGCAGCTAAGACTTTTATTTTGATGTTCCTACCAACATGTCCACATTAAATGCCTATAAATAATCTCATTTCAGCTCAAGTATGATGAATATCTTTTCTTTAGTGAGTAGATTTCCAATGAAAGTCAACTACCACAAAATTTAATATACAAAATATACTATTCAACAAAAAGATAAAATCCTCTCAATTTAAACAAATTCTGAATTTTTCCATGAAGGAAAACTGTTTGTCAAGATTTTCACATTTTGGATAACATTTATCATTAATGGACAAAGATTACTGACAGGGCAAAGCATTTATTCAGAGCTCCTGGATGCTGGCCTAACTTTATCAAAATAGAATAAGAACTGTCCAAGACACATCTCTGTGTGGCAATAGTCAACTGAGCAAAAGTTCCAGCCACTCTCTGATGTAGTATTTTCCATTTGTTTACAACAAAGAAGCAGCCTTCATCTTATTTCCTGACAGTATGTATGTACATGCACACACATGTGTTAAAAGGGACAGATGTGTGTGTGTAGAACTTAAGAGAAACAACTAAATTATTTAACTGGTTAATTCAGAGACTAAAATTCTGAAGCATATACATTCTGTTTGTTTAAATTTTTCCTTTCCCATTTTGTAAAATTCCCGTGTTACCCTACTTCCGCTTCTTTCACCAGGAATTTCTCAAGATGAGTTTTCTCCCTGTCCTATGGCAAGGGAACTAGATGATTTTCTGGGATCGCATTCACCCAGAACATTCCTGGATTGTACTCACCTGTGGCAGCCTGTTCTGGAGAGGTGGGCGGGGTAAGAGGCATTCCGCAGTTACTTGGGTCCTTCACACTACCAAGTCCCTGCTGCCCAACTGAAATATGGCCTCCAGCACTGGCAATGCTCTGAGGAACTGGGATGTCATTCTGAGAGATCAGAACAAAAGCTGAAGGATAAACCATCCGGACACCACCTGTAAGGAAAGAGCAAGGAGAGAATCAGGGCTGAGAGAAAGTTCACACTAGACTGCCAACTTTATTATTCCAGTGGTCAGAGTCAAAGCTCTGGTGGGCATGGGATACTCATTAGGTCTTGCAAAAAGTGATATGTCCCATTCTTCCATAAGTTAATAGCTGCTTAACTATGTGTTCCAAAATTATAATAATAGCATTTGGAATCCAGGGACCATTGGTGCTTCAGGCAAGAAAACTATTCAGTATAACCACTGTGTCAAGAGAATTTTAAAAATGGGAAAATTATGGAGATTATTTTTGATGAATCTAAGTGATTATCTTTTTTAAATTAAGGAAGATGAAGAGAGGATAAAATTCTTCAGGCAAAATATTTTCTCTTACCAACAATTACTTCGACTGCCACAGGGAAATCATTGTCGTATCCCAACTCCTCTTCTTTCAATTCTTCTTTCTTTTTCAGCACCATTGGGTAGAAATACTGCCATTCCTCTATCAACTTACGGGTGGCTGGGTCGGACATCTTGTATGCTTGGCCTGTTAGCGTGCCATTTAATCCATAAGGACTTACCAGTACTGAGTCAAGGAGGAGAAACATATGTTACAGATCACAGTAATAATTCCTACTTAACTGTTGTGGTATTTTTAGATTAAAGTATAGCATCATTTAATGTATATTGCTCTTTATTTGCTAACTCCTTTCAAAGTGTGATTCTTTAAAATTTTTAATTTTATTACTTCTTATTTATATGCCTCTCAACTCACATCAATTTTTGAAGGAAATCAAATGGGGGGAGATATAGTACTATCAGAAGTTATAGCGACACGTAGTATATAAATTATCTGTATGTTAAAGCTTGTACTCATCAATTTGATAATAGCTTATGCAACATAAACACTGAGTCTTCCATAACAGAATAAAACCATTCAATACAACCCCAAAACCTGCCAAGAACTTGAATACTCTTCCTATGGTTCTTGATACTTCCTAAAGTCTGTGGTAACCAAAAAATTATGCATAAATAAAACTTCTATTAGCAGAAAAGCCTTAATTTACCTACTATAAAATATAATGCTTTATTATTCAGGCATATCTCTACTGTTTTAGAGATCTGTTGATAAAACAACTCCAAATAAAATTTATTTCACTAAAGTAAAGGACTTAAAATCCTTCTTTCTCTTTCAGTAATTGACCTTGATGTCATTTTCACTGAGCTACACACAAAAATGTAGTTAACACAGTGCTGTGTATAACCCAGCCAGTTCTTAGCCTCAGGGTGAGTATTTCAACCTTCCAAATAACACTTTTCTGGGATAAAGAGGTCACTTTTTCTTACTCCTAATTAAAAAAAAAAAATCTCAGCATAGTTATTAAATGGGGTATTCTTTTTCTTTTTGATGGTTTTATTTAACAGCTGGATGGTATACCACATCAATCAAGACAGAAATAGCTTTAGACATCACATATTTCTTGGTGCCTTTCTGCTGTTCCTCACTGATTCAAATGGGCTAAAATTACTAACTCTAAACACAGTTAATCAAGGGCAATTTTCCTATATTAACACTTCTAGGAAATTCCTACATCAATATCATTATGTTCACTACAGTTCATCTATAGGCCAGCACCTGCCTTAAGAATGTACCTCCTCACACTAATCTAGGGAAATAAGCAGGACAATGTCCCACAAAGGTTTTCTCTATGATTTGAAGCATTAGCAACAAACCAATAAGATTTTAAAAATAAGTGGTCTATAGGGACCTAGTATCCCTAAAAGTATCTTTATCAACTTAGGTTAGTTACTTTCCCTTATGACTAGTAACTCCTTTTGTAACCATAAAGAAATGCTTTTATTTTGAGTGATAATGTCTAGAATGAAGCCAGATGGTCCTCAGCACCTTCACAGTCAAGGAAACATAGTATTTAAATAATTCTGACAATACATAATATGTGCATAATGTATAACTCTCAAGTGTACAGTCTGAGAATTGGGCTGTTTTTGTATAGCAGCCCACACATAAAACACCCCAAATTACAGAATAATAATGAACATAGTTTAAAATATGTTGCAAAGTGGGAGGTAGGGGGAAAGTAAGTAGAACTTTAGGGCAAGAAACAGATGCTTTTATCAAATTAAATCAGAATCATCTGTAGAAAACCAAAAAGGCAATCATAAATAATATGGAGGATAAATATTCATATTTATCTAATATAACAAGCGGTTATACCAATAAAAATACTTCAGTCATGTCTGTTAAAATATCAGTGTTTTAAAAGTTATATTGTGTACTATAGTAAGACTATTTTAATCAGACATCTCTAGCAAAGACAAATTGAACTGATCAAAAAAAATGTTTCCATCTGGTTCAATATAACATTAAAACATTTTAAAGTTTATTCATAGAAAATTCTGAATTCCAACACAAAACCGAAGATATATAGAATGCACAATTACAGAAAAGGGACATGCGGTTATTTTGGTGATATTTCGGTGATAAGCTGAGAACTAATAAAAATATGAATGTCTAAAAAAATACAGAAAAAAATATGAATGTCTATTAAATTACAACCAAATGCCTATAATCAATGTAGCCTATAATTAAGAGAAAATAATAAAGTTATTACCGTCACTGATTAAATTATATATTATACAACTCTAGAAATTTGATTTTGATTAAAATTTCAAATACTAAGTCTAATAGTGATTATCTGCAAATGATGGCATTCTTGAAACAGTGGAACAAACAAAACAATAAAAACCTTTAATTTATAAGGATGATGTTTTCCAAATACTTATTAACCTTTTTTTCTGCAGGAAGTCTCTACATTTTATTTATCAACTCAGCTTCACATAAGACCACATTGTATATGTGATAAACTTTCAGCAAAAACAAATCAACAAAAAAATCAGCAAGCTATTATAATTTAACTAGAGGCCCAGTGTACTAATTCGTGCACCAGTGGGGTCCCTTGTCCTGGCCTGTGGGATCGGGCTGAAACCGATTCTCTGACATCCCCTGAAGAGTCCCGGATTGCAAGAGGGTGCAGGCCAGACTGAGGCACCCCATCAGTGCACGATAGGGGCTGAAGAGGGTCGCGGGAGGTTGACCGGCCGAGGAGTGACTGCGGGAGGGCTCCAGGGCATGTCTCGCTCAATCCTAATCGGCTGGACCCCACCAGCAAGCTAACCTACCGGTCAGAGCATCTGCCTCCTGGTGGTCAGTGCACATCATATCGAGTGGTTGAGCAACCTTAGCATATCATTAGCATATTACACTTTGATTGGTTGAACGGCCAACCGGATGACCGGACACTTAGCATATTAGGCTTTTATTATATAGGATTGTGAAATGTTGGTCTTTCTTCTTCAGAAACTGACCTTCATGCTTACCTTTAAAATGTCCATTAAAGATAATATCTCATTCTGCAAAACCTAACTGGGCAGATGGCTGGCTAGCCAGTAAGGTGGAGGGGGGGAAGGGGAAGGGCAGGGCATCACCATTTACTTACCTTGAAATGGTGCAGGTGAAGACTGAGCCATGTGTATATGCTCCTCATTGATCAAATAAATTGGCTGGTGTTGGGCAATCTCCACACTTGTGCATACATTACTTTCCCCATGAAGAAAGAATGTGAAAGCACAGGACAAATGTTCACTGGAAAAGAAATAATGAGAAACTCAACTCTACATTTTGATATAAAATGAATGCTAGATACAAGAACTACAGATGGGATATAGCTTTACTTTATCAACCATTCAGCAAAACTTGCCTCTGATGATATTAACAGCATAAATTTCCAGTAGATTGTGGACAAGTAATATGACCATAACTTGTTGGCAACGAACTAAATTAAAGCTGCCAGATAAGTCTGAAAAATTAGTTATGTAGCATTGTGAAATTTTGAAAGCTGTTGTAAAGAATGCTTCCTGTTTCATTCGCAAAAAGTCTCCTATGCTGACTTATACATTCCTGGGAACAGAAAAAGAATGAAATTTTTCTACCTTCTCAAGTACTAGTATCTGAACTGGCTTTTAATTAAGGCTAGGGACAATGACAAAACAGTTTTGCTTAGGTTTGGTATGTAATAACAATAATACCAAACGTACAAGCTTACAACATTACACTGTTAACACTGTAAGGTTAACACTGTTGACTTTAAAATAACAATTAAAGACAGCACTGTATATAAATTCCTAATATACAGCTGCAAAGGTAAAACAAGTGTCTAAATGAACTGGTAATCTATTATATTTATTGTTGCAATTTACTTCTGATCACAAAATTTTATTAAAGCATTCAACACATCCCTGTTTTCCACACAATTAGCTAAAAATTCACAAAAATCATGTGTCTTGGAAAAAATAATTTCAAAATTACTACAGTGGCACATTATTTCAAAATTGTTAACTTTGGCCCTAAGCCAGCCATAACATCTCCACTTTTCAAGACAGCTCACAAGAACAAGTGCCTGATGAACCAAATCACTGGAGGCGCCAGGCAACCGTGTAAAAATTCATCGCCAAAATTTGCTTTTCAAAAGTTCTTTACAATATTATAAAGTGTATTGTGAGTGCCAGTCAAAACATTAAATGTTATGAAAGTATAAAATTATAAGGTTTTAAGGAAAAATTAAAATAAAAATGATAAAATGTCCACTCCATCACACAGCAAAGCATATATTATATTCTTTCTTGGCAACTATCTTAAGATAACCTGAGAGCATTTTGTGTTTTACTAGGATGTGAAGTTTCATCAAAAGTAACACTAGTCTTGGCATATGGGTATTTAGCACAATACAGTAAACAAGACAGTAACTATAATCTTGTAAGAATTTTAGAAAATTTAAACATCCTCTTTATACCATACTTTTTATGTTTCAAGTTTACAATAAGAAAATAGTAACAACACACTGTCCTTTCTGTATGAAAACTACACTATAAACAGGTCATCTTCAACAAACAACATTATGCCTGGCACATAACAGGATCAAATATAAGTTAATCTGGTTAAATGTCCATCTGTAAAATTCAAGAAAGAGGTTGATATAAAATGGATGCTTATTTGTACCTACGATCCCATGTAGTCAATAGCATTTCACAAACAACTGGGTTATAGATATTGAGGGTAGTACAGAATACATTCTTTTTTCCACTGATTCTCAACTGTGCATAAGAACAATGCTAACCAACATTTATCCACCAACTAGTACGTGCAAAGATTGGTGCAAGGAGCCTGAAGTGACACTGAATACAACATGGCCCTTGTCCTCAAGGAGCACATAAGCTAATAAGATTGATATGAACACACATCAATAAAATAAAGCCAGGAGAATACAGAAACAGAATGAAAAAACAAAATGCTAGAGGGATGCTAAGGCATACTGATTTGTTCAATCTCAAAGACCCAAGTGCTTCAAGAAGACAAGAACCAGTAAAAATAGGGTTTTAGTAGTACAGAGAAAGAAAAAGGTAAGAGACACAGCATGTGGCAAGGAGTAGAGTAGCTAAGAGCAGAATACAGCTTGGAAATTCTAAAGAAGGAATGGCGTGACAGGATGGGAAAGGAATCTGAAAAAGAAGTCAGAGGTCACCTCTTTAGACAACAAAGAGACTTGTATGTGAAAAATACCAGGGAGCCAATTTAAAGTTTGGTTTTAAAAAGTCAGCTGAATCTAAAGAATCGTGATGAAACTTCAGAACAGTACTCATTTGAATTTGCTGTGTCCCAAAAGATACAGCAGAGAAGCACAATTGAAAAAAGTAGGAATTGAATAAATGAACTATTTTTTATATTGATGACTTTAAAAACAAAATGTTTTAAAATTAAAACAACATAAGAAAAACAGCAAGTTATAGTTGAAATGTAACAGAGATCCTATCCTATCTAATTTTGTGTTTTACTAGGATGTGAAGTTTCATCAATAAGTAACACTAGTCTTGGCATATGGGTATTTAGCACAATACAGTAAACAAGACAGTAACTATAATCTTGTAAGAATTTTAGAAAATTTAAAAATTCTCTTTATACCATACTTTTTATGGTATCCAATCCTATCCTAACTAATAAAAGAGAAACATGGTAATTAGCTGTACATCTGCTACCCTTCCCATTGGCTAATCAGGGAGATATGCAAATTAACTGCCAGCCAAGATGGCGGCTGGCAGCCAGGCAGCTTGAAGCGAGGCTTGCTTGCTTCAGTTTCAGTGACGGAGGATTACAACATTCCCTGACTGCTGCTGCAGGCCTCTGAGCTGCAGTTTGAAACTATGTAACAAATATAGAGGCTAAACAAAACCCTTGAATCCTGCTTTACTCAGGCCGGGGTTCAGCCAGCCGGATCGCAACATTGTAAGCAAAGGCCAGAAACCTACTTTCAGTAGTGGAGGCCTAAGAGCTGGAGCCAAGCCTCAAAGCTAAAGCTGGCCCAGAATTAAAAAAAAAAGAAAGAAAGAAAGAAAAAAGGAGAGGTTGGGAGCTTCAGACACCCGCCAGCCTGAAAACGGCCCTCAGCCCCTCACCCAGACTGGTCAGGCACCCCAGTGGGGACCCCCACCCTGAAAGGGCTGTGACCAGCTGCAAACC
>NW_006283826.1:994745-1004232 GCF_000327345.1 Myotis davidii
AAGGAGCCCCAACCCCCTGATCGGCCCTGCTCTGTGCCTGATAGGGGGGAGCTCCCCAACCCCCTGATTGCCCTGCGGCTCTGTGTGTGACAGGGGCAGTGCCCCAACTTCCCTATCGGCCCTACTTGTGAGTGACAGGGGGGAGCTCCCCAACCCCCTGATGGGCCCTGCTCTGTGTGTGACAGGGTACGGAGCCCCAACCCCCCTGATGGGCCCTGCTCTGTGATTGACAGGGGGCAGCGCCCCAACCCCATGATTGGCGCTGTTCTGTGCGTGACAGGGGGCAGTGCCACAACCTCCCCATCGACCCTACCCTGAGCGTGACTAAGGGTGGCATCACAACCTCCCGATCCACCCTCTCTGTGCATGACAGGGGGCGGCGCCCCAACTCCCCAATCAGCCCAGCTCTGAGCCCAACCAGGGGCTGCACCTAGGGATTGGGCCTGCCCTCTGCCACCCAGGAGCAGGCCTAAGCCAGCAGGTCGTTATCTCCCGAGGGGTCCCAGACTGCGAGAGGGCACAGGCCGGGCTGAGGGACCCCCCTTCCCCCCGGGGTGCACAAATTTTTGTGCACCAGGTCTCTAGTCTAATATAAAAGCCATCCCCACCCTCATTTTACAAATGAGAAATTAGGGCTAAAAGTCCAGTTTGCCAATGACATTCTTAGAGGCACAACTGCAACCAGACGTAAAATTTAATGTTCTTTCCTCTAGCTAGCTTGCTATAAATGGGGATATTAACTATTATCCCTACCACCATATATTTTTATGTAAGTAAATTGAGATCACATTTGTGAATATTAAAAACAAAGGGCTCTATAAGTACAATTACAGATGTGTTAGAGAGTATTATGAGGAAGTTAGGAGGTAAAATCTATTAGCGCCATACCTGTTCTTCTTCTCACCTATAAACCATTTTTATCTGAACTCTTTAAACACTCAACTTCATCTATTTCATACAAGCTCATCATTTGACAACTGAAAAGGGATTTAGAGATGCTATAGCTCAACCCTTTTCTAATTAATTCATGGTGAAGGCAGGTCTGTGCCCAAAGTTACACAAGCAGTTCAGAGGACAGTTGGAATAAGAATTCAGGTCCCGCTTCTTAACATAGTGTTCATAGCACATTCATGAGGTTCTACCTTAGACCAATACTACATTCACCCCTAGGAAATACATGCATTCGTCAACATGATCACACATGTAACTTAAACCAGGCCCTGCACCATCCTATATAATAAAAGGTTAATATGCAAATTGACTGACTGTTCGATATGACTCACACCAACCACCAGGACCTACCCCCTGATGGCCAGTGTGCTCCCACAGAGAAAGTGCCACTCAGCCAAAAGCTGGGTTCACAGCTGGCGAGTGCAGTGGTGGTGGAGGGAGCCTCTCAGCCTCCACAGCTCTAAGGATGTCTGACTGACTGGGCCTAAGCTGTCAGTCAGACATCCCTCAAGGGCTCCCAGACTGAGAGGGCACAGGCCAGGCTGAGGAAGCGCCCCCCCGAGTGCACTGGGCCTCTAGTTTCTAATAACATCCTACAAGTATAGACCAGAAGGTATTATCAAATGAATATACAGAACCAAAAACATTGTAATTTCACTCAATCAAACTAAAATTGGAGCCTTACCCCTATTCTTTTAGGGCACTCCACTTGGTAAGTATTCCAAGCCTTCTCAACTCCATTTATTCTTGGTAAATCAGGTCTGATTCAGGTAATTATTTAACATCTTTTTCACCTTAAAAATGTCTGCAGTTTAACTTATCTCACCCTTCTCCAGAGTCCTAGAAGACTACATATTTTCTTTTCTCTATAAAGGTACTCCCATACTTATTCTCCTTCACTCATGAAAAGTCTATTTCCAACCCTGAAATACCTTCTGTTGACCATGTCACTCTCTTTAGGGCTATTGTCACATCTTTCTCCCTGTACCAATATTAAATAACCAACATGTAAGTAAACTGATTAGTATAATATAGTATTAATACTACTACCACTAAATAATCTATCCATAAATAATTTTGTGTTATAAAGGGAATAAATAGGTATTAAGGTAAAAAATAATGGGAGGGGGTGCTGTTTTAGAAAGAAATGAGTCAGAGACAAGCTTTTCTGAAACTGAGGCTTGAATCCGAAAAAACAGGTAAGTGGTAAAGGTCTTTTCCAAGAAGAGAAAATTGTGTGTGCAAAGGTACTGCATTAGAGAGAGTTTGCCATGTTAAAGAAAATTTTTGAAAAAAGGCAATGTGGCTATATCATTGTGAAAATGAAGATGAATATAAGTAATTCATTCTCTGTCTATGCAAAAGACAAAGTAAAATCACACCAAAAGAATGAAAATAAAAGGTAGAAATGATATACATGGCAAATCCGAATAAAAGTAAACCTGGTACTCCCATACTTATTCTCTTTCACTCATGAAAAGTCTATTTCCAACATAAATAACAATAAAAACTATTTTTTAAAAACTTAGGCTCATCATTACATTATAATAAAGGAATTCAACAAGAAATTTAAATAATCTTGAACATAGGGCATGTAATATAACAGAAATATATTTTAAAATTTGGTAGAACTACAAGAATAAAGTGACAAATCCACAATTAATATTTTAACATACTTTTTCTCAGTATTTAATAGAAAAAATTATTACGAATACAAAAAACTGAAATGACAAAAATATGTAAACTTGAGTGTGTGTGTGTGTATATACACACACACACTTTCCAGAAATAAAACATCTATTTTTTTTCAAGAACACACAGAAGATGTGCAAGAAAGGGCTGAGTACTAGGACACAAGACCAGAACTGATATCACATACACTAAAAATTCTCTAAGCACAGTGCAATTTAGTTAAAAATCAACAGTTTTTAAAAAAGGTTAAAATGAAATCCCTTTGTTTGGAAACTTTAAACATACATTCCCTAAATAAATCATGGGTTACAGAGGAAATCACAATGGAAATCATAAAATATTTAAAACTGAATGACAACAGAATAATATCAAAATCTGGTAAAAACAGTATTTAGAGAGTAATTTATATCTTTATATGCCTACAAGAAAATCTTAAAATAAATGAGATAAGTATTCAAATCAAGATGTTGGAAGTAAAAACAAAACAAAAAAAGGAAACTCAATAAAAACAGAATTATGAAAATAATGGCAAAATCATAAAATAGAAAAAAAAGAAAAGCAATAGAAAGGATTAACAAAATCAATACTTGTTCTTGGAGCAGTCTAAGACAGACCACTGAACTGACTGGTTTGAGGAAGAGATGTAGGGAAGATGCCTGTGCAAGGAGGGAGGGGCATAAATGAACAATCCTGGGAACCAAAAAGAGGAAGTACCCACAAATAAAGAGGAATGTTTTAGTGATAAAAATGTTATAAGTAACTTTATGTCAATAAATCTGAGATATATGAAATGAATAATTTTCTACAGAAACAAAAATTTTTAAAAATAACTAAGAAATCTACCCACCAGCTTAGAAGGTTTTACAAAACTTTCAAAGAACAATCTCTAGTCAAATTGTTTCAACAAATGATAAACAAGGGAGTGCCTCCCAACCCTTGCCATTAGGCCTATACAGCTTTGACAGCAAAACTAGATGTGGTTACAAAAAAAGGTAAGTCATCACTTAACAATTCACTCACTAACACAAATGCCAAAACACTATGATGCGATAAGGAATCACTATAGCAGTTTATTAAACTATTTTCAAAATATGAAAGTACAGTAATTCTTACTTCAAGCATACAACATGTTAGGTAGCTTATTCAAGTTTAAAATCCTTCTAAGCTTCCTCTCCCTCTTCTTTTCCCTTCCCTCTTCTCCCTCTCTCCCCATTCCTCTTACCTCTTCTTACATCTTCCCTCCCTCTGTCCCTCCGAGTGCTTTACTTTTTCACCTATGCTACAAGTATATCTCAAAATATTTCACAAATGTTCCTAACACTTTATTACAAGCTTCAAAGACCGTTTTCTTTCAGAATTGAATAAGAATGAAACCACCAAAATATTGTTTCACAGTAACCCCTGGGTAAAGATGGCAATGTCAGTTCGTGAGCAGTCAACATAACTGACTCCTATCTCACCTTGGAGCTTCCCTAGAATCAGGGTTTTAGGCCACATATTTATATTTCTCTAAACTAGAATTCATGAGGGATATATATAGATATATGCCCTGGGTAATGAGAAAGCTCTTCTACCGTGTAAGTGCTGAATAGCTAAATATAACATAAATTATTCCTTCCTGGTAATCAGTGCAAGAAAAATGCTAAAAAGGAAATGCTCACTACCAGCACTAGTGTACAATCATCCCCACCAGTCACTCCTCCAGCTCATCTGACCAGCCTGATTTAAGACATATGCCATGTTGCTTCACCTGTCCATGTTTGTACTCCTGCTGTCCTTTTGTCTAGGTGAATGTTCTCAATCTTCCTAATGCTGCGACCCTTTAATACAGTTCCTCATGTTGTGGTGACTCCCAACCATAAAATTATTTTCATTGCTACTTCATTACTGTGATTTTGCTACTGTTATGAATCATAATGTAAATATCTGATATGCAGGATGTATTTAGGCGACCCCTATGAAAGGGTCCTTTGACTCCCAAAGGGGTCGTGACCCACAGGTTGAGAACTGCTGGTCTAGATAAACAACCCCTATCCTTCATCTAACTCCTACTCATCTTTTCCAAGAAACCATCTTTAAAGTCCCAGAATAGGCTCAATGCTCTCATACTTCTCTATGTATATCTCAAGTCAAATCACTTCAATGTTCATAAGTTTTATGTCTAGTCCATGTGACTGCATTTTGTGAGGACGGAAATCATGTTTTATCTATCATTTTGGAACCCAGTATTTAGCATGGTATAAGTAGATGCTGAATTAATATTTAATGAGTTTGTGATACTTTATATAGTTCCTCTAAAATTTTCTAGCACTATACTGAGAGACTCAGAAATAAGCCTGGAATCCTGAGTCATGAGACAGGGGAGCACAGGAGTGTAAACTGTGATGTTCTATCCAGGAATATACTGGGGGATACCTACCCCTGCTCTTGAGAATTTCTAATGATCTTGCTAACTACTCTGGAGGGAGCCTGCCTGGAGCATATCACTAACAGCTGCAGAGTATATAGTGACTCTCTTTGGACACAAAGTAGTTTATATACTCTGAACAAGAAAGGAGACTAGCACAGAATAAGTAGGGAGTAGACATAAAGATTAGTAGGGTATTCTCTTTGGTAAATGCCATTAAGGAATTCTGTGCCTTTATTCTATTACCAGCCTAAGTAGTATGGTTAAATCAATCCCCCTAAAATCAATAGTAATCAAAATCTATACTACTCAATCCCATGCCACAGTCCCCCACTGCACAGAGGGAAAAAAATCTAAACCAGGCTTTCTGTACTCTGGTGCAACCCACTGTTACTTCCCTGTACAAACTCTCAAGGGCAGCCAGTTTGGAATGGCTAATATATTCTGTATATCCCACCTACACCGCTGTCATTCCACACAATTTCCCACTCCTCCATTCATTCTCCTTAAATCCCACTTTCAAAGTCCAGCATCACTTTTACTTTTTCCATAGAGCTTTTTCATATTATCTCTTTCCAAAGAGGCTTATTTATCCTCTGCTACCCAGAGCACTTCTTTGGCACCCATAATACCAGAACTCATTTAATCAATGAGTATTTACTAAGCACATCTATCGACCTTGTGCTAGACACTCTGCTAGATTTAGGGATACAGAAATAAACAAGACCAGAATCAGCCCTTGAGTATTTTATGGTTTCCTAGACAAAGTACCTAAAAGCTTTAAAAGAAACACAAATACTAACATGGAACTATGATACTTATTGATATGCATAGCAAGATCGCAAAGAATTTAAAATAGATAAAAACATGAAGACGGAGAAATTCTGGTCCCTCAGTCAAAATTTCTGTACTTTAATATTAAATCTTTTTTAAAAACTCATGTAATTTTAATATAATATCTTCTTTGGTTTGTATCCTATGCAATCATGAACAATTACCAATTGGTAAGGAATAACATAAACCCATGGGAATATGGGGAGGTCTGTAGTTTTCCTATTAGTTTTTAAATATCCTATATTCCACCTTACGTCATAAGTAGAGATCTGGTGCACGAATTCGTGCATGGGTGGGGATCCCTCGGCCTGGCTGGCAATCGAGACCTATTGGGGGGCTGGGCAGCCAGGGGCTCCCACCGGTCAGGGGGGCCTGGCCAGTGGGCAGTTGGCCAGCCAGCCTCTTGGGGGGGCAACTGAGGGCAAGACCAGCCAGGGGGAGGGGCTGCAGAAGGTTGGGGGAGGGGGCAACCAGGGACGGATCAGGCCGGCTGGCAGCCCCAGTGTGTGTCATAGCGAATTAGCCTTTTATTATATATGATTGGCTCAATAAAATTCGATATTCTCAGAGGTCCAATAAGTAAAATTATGTTCTAATAAGAAAGAAGTTTGGTTTCATTCTATCTTTCCAATATCATCTCTTGCTACATTAATTCATACATCTAATACTTCCATAACCCAATTTTTTTAATTTTTGCCTTCACAGGGCTTGTCATAATTTGCAATCATTTATTTTGATGGTTTTTCCACCAAAATGTAAGTTCCCTTAAAGAAATAACCATGTCTATCCCACTGCCTTCTGTATCCCCAGTACCTAGCACAGCCCACAACACACAAAACTTAATAGTTACTGAATGAGTAACTGCAGTTTTAGTCAAACCAAAGAGCAAATTACTCTTCTTTAGAAAGGTCCATCACCAGGAGAACGAGAACAGTTGATGTGGCCCTGGCTGGTGTGGCTCTGTAGTTAGAGCATTGGCCCAGGAAAAAAAAAGTCTCAGGTTAAATTCCCAGTCAAGGACACTTACCTGGGTTATGGGTTTGCTCCTCGGCCCTGATTGGGGCAAGTGCAGGAGGCAACTAGTCAATGTGTCTCTCTCACATGAATGTGGCTGTCTCTCTCTCTCTCTCTCTCTCTCTCTCTCTCTCTCTCTCTCTCCCCCCCCCCCTCCCTCCCTCACCCCCCTCCCCACCCCCTCCTGAAAAAGCAATGGAAAAAATATCCTCCAGTGAGGATTAACAAAACACACACACACACACACACACACACACATACACACACACACAGCAATTGAGATGCACAGTGAACATCAGTGAAAATTTTTAAAGTGGGAAGAAGTTTAATTATTAATAGAAGGAGGTAGTATGCAATTTCCAGTGATAGAAAAAAAGGGGCAACTTTTAAAACTGTTTACTTAGGAAACACAAGGGTTGGTGTGGGTTGGACCTGTGTAGTTAGGCAAGGACGTGCAGAAATGCAACACAAGAACTAGTATGCCAGACCATTTTATTCTCTTACAATATTCTACATTTTTAAAAAAGGGTGGGTTTCTTTTCATTTCTTACACTGAGTTTACAGAATGCAATACGCTTTCAAATGCATTATGAATATTAATAAATTCCTCTTCATGGCGTAAGAGTGTTTTGATAACAATTTCACAATATATAACACATTTAGAACTTATTATCTAAAAATTTTCCGAGTTGTCATACACCAAATCTCTTACAAGAAGTAACTTGCCTGACTTTACAGATCCTCATTTGGGAATATTTTGGTAATGTTTCTTTATCATTTCCTTTCTTTAAAAATATACCATTTACTTTGGTAGCATTCACGTTCACTCACTAGCCTATTGACCTTTCTCTTAGTGGATAGGCCTTCACTTTAAAAGAAGATGGCATATAATATTAAAATAGTAAGAGTTGGTTAAGTTATTTTATAAAACTCTGAGATGTTTTCACTATTTCATATATCTTCCCTTTAAATTATAAGTTAAACCTGATTACAAAGGAAATGAAAATGCCCAGAAAAGTTAATGGCACATACATTTTTTTAAATGAAGGATACTGTTAAATTAACATCACCATTCTATGAATCATCACTCTTCTGAGAAATAAGTTACTAATTACATTGTTACAATACAAAATTGCCTTAGTGGTCAATTTTCTTCATATATAAATACTAGAGGCCTGGTACATGAATTTCGTGCATGGGTAGGTTCCCCAGGTCTGGCTGGCGATCAGGGTTGATTAGGGCCTTCCGGCTGCCGGCTGGGCCTCTCCGTCCCCAGCTACTGGCCAGGGCCAGGGCCTTCCTTCTATCCGTGCTTCCCCCTGGTGGTCAGCACATGTCATAGCAAGTGGTTGAACTCCTGGTCTGTCGAACTCCCAAGGGGACAATTTGCATATTAGCCTTTAATTATATAGGATATACATGTGTTACACAAACACATGCACACATATATATATATAAGATAAATTAAACAGGGAAGCTATATGACTTCTCCCTTCTACCCTTCCGGCATCATAGCAAAATTGTTTTCCGGCAATAAATGTGGCGCTGGGGCGATGCATTAATTGCTCCCAATCACAAGGGGGCCACACTAGCACTGGATGGAGTGCTAACAGAGCAGCAGCACATCTTGCATTAATGAACAACAGTACCCTAGTGGCCTAAAGGACTTAATGTTTCTGCCTGGGTAACTCACTTACTAGAAGCAAGAGACAGCGAGGAGGCTCTGACTCAGTATGCCCTTGACCCAAAGGCTGGCAGTGTGTGAGGGTTCCTATCCTGACAGTACAAACTATGTCAGATCATTTTTAAGATGCCAAAATGGACATAAGAGCTGCTCTAGTCAGTGATGTGTGCTTGCAAATAAGAAGCCAACACACACAAAATTTGAGGAGGGTTACGAAAGTCATCTTATTAAAATCTCTCCTGAGGTTAACTAAACTAGGCCAGATTATTTAGTCACAGTTTCTGGACAGCCCTTTGAAAATTCAATGGGAATGTGCCTGGCAGAGAATACAGATTCAAGTGACATTTATATTAGGCAACTCATAACCACCAAAGTCCTTTTATTGCTCACTTTAAGACATGCTTGGATTCCTTTCTTTTCTTTTTTTAAGTACAGAACAAAACCTTTCATCCTTTTTGGGGGGGCAGGAGGCGGAGTACTTTAAAAGATAGTAATAAAGCGGAGAGTAGCGAAATAGAGAGGGAGTAATGGAGAACCACATAAAATTTTCTACTACTTTTCTCATTAAATACTACACTAAGGCATTATATATTATTAAGAAGCAAAAAACAAAAACAAAAACAAAACTGCCACTAAAGTCGCTAAGACTTGATCTATCCTTTTGCTTCTCTGAGAGCACAGACTGGCTTTCTTCACTTCAGCTGGTGACTGCTGAAGTGAAACGCTGTATCTTCCCAGATCACAAAATATACACTGAGTGGCCAGATTATTATGACCACCTGACGTTTGTAGGCAAATTAGCTATAATTTTGCACTGAAGTTGCAAGAGGGCCAGACCATTATAAACAGGGAAGCAGGTTGTTTACCGCAATAGTAGAAGTGATTTTTTTCAGAAGATATGGGTA
>NW_006283826.1:1004828-1007370 GCF_000327345.1 Myotis davidii
ATATATATGCACACATATATATATATAATCTTATAGTATATATATCCCACATTCAAAGGCTGTTAAATCGCATTATTTACCCATATCTTCAGAAAAAAACCCACTTCTACTGTCGTGGTAAACAACCTGCTTCCCTATTTATAATGGTCTGGCCTTCTAGCAACTTCAGCACGAAATCATAGCTAATTAGCCTACAAACATCAGGTGATCATCATAATCTGGCCACTCAGTGTATATATACAGTCCATCTTAAACTCATGAATGCTTACTTATACTTCACAGCAACACCCAACCACGATGACCGATTTCCGAGGAGGAGCCTGAGTGGCAGATGTGGTGGAGCTCTTGCCAGCTTCAAAGACACCTAGGGACAGACCTGACATCTGCCTAGATTCCCACACCCAGCTCACAGTGGGAGAAGTGACCATCTGGGAATTCCAATGTGCTGCTATTCATCAGGGGAACGACAAGTAGGTCACTTTTCCTACCCAGTCAAACAAACAATGGCAAAAAAGGGGAAATCTGTTAAATCCCGGTGCTAGGTATGCAGCATTTGCTTTCATAGTTTTGTTTCTCCATACTCCTCTACTGCACTTTCCATCACACATGAATATCATTATATTTATTATATGTAAACTACGTTAAATACTTCTAGAATGAGCGAGGCAGGAGAAAGAGAGCAAGACCCATGCTGAGATGTTCCCTTTCATACTCCAATGCTATTTAAGGAACTGATGGAGTTATAGTGTTATTTTATGTACATATCTAATAGAAGCAGATATATAAATAGTACATCACCAGACAATTATTTTGTGATCCTATCCACAGTAAATATTCCAGTTATACTTTTAAGAGGCACTGCCTACAATAAACAAGCAGGAAAAAGTCTACCTTCTTACGTTGCTCCATTTCAGATTTAGCAGCTGACACTCAATGTGGCCTGGCAAGTCCTGTAAAGGCTTTCCACCATTTGGCATTCGCCTACCAGAGAGCAGGGCCTTTTATATTGAGCACTGTTGCAAACTGTCTCACTCACCAGCACTCAAAGGAGGTCACAGTTTTCCCAGCAAAAGGAAAATAAAATTGGAGCTGACACTTATTTGGTAGAATGCTGTTATCAGCAAGTATTTATCTTCCATACTCTTCCCATGCTACGGGCCTATACCAAGAGCTAGGTTTTTTTTTTTCTTTAAACAAAACAGTGTAGCACTGCTTGTGATCCCAACTCCCCTACCCTTAACATAAGGAAATAAATCTGATGGCTGAAACCAACAGAAAAATAAACACAAGATACTTGTACACTTATCTTATGGTCTACTTAAAATTATGAACTCAAGATAGCTACATACATGTTTTGCAATATGTTATACAAATTCTAAACAGAATTAACTTTAATTCTTAATAGTTAAAAGCAGTTTCTCCTAATGAGGCAAGATTCAACTGAGAGGATATAAAAGAAAAAGGAGATATTGGAGCTAACAAAGAATTATTAGGTACTGAAATCTGAGGGAGAGTATTTATTCAATATAACAATGGCATTAGCATCTCATTAAAGGGAAAACAGAAAACACAAGGTCCTTCAGGTGATGGAGCAGTGAAAAAGTCAGTACCTGCTCTTCAACTATTCTAACATGTATAGTATTTATGTAGCTATTTATTTAATGACAATCACTGTTCCCTTCCTCCCGCCCTTCTCTCTCTTCCATTTGGAGTTTAATAAATTTAACTAAATCAAACAAACCCATTCATATTTTCTCGCTTCAAAACTATCTTGTTAAAAAGTAGAATTCACTAAGTTTAGTAGCAAAATACACTGAAAACAAATGAATTATTTGAATCAAATTATCATCTGAATAAATAAGTTTTTCTAATTAGTAATCACACTATGATTCTGATTAATGTCACAAATGAAGCATTCACACATCTATTTTACATTAAATTCAGAGATTTCCACTTAAAATAATTTTGCTCTTTCATACTGCTAATAGATGTGGGGGAAAATGTGTTAGTTGCTTTTCTCTGGATTAAGTTGAGTCATTTACTCAAGAATAAGAGAGTTCATCAGATCTATCACTTTCTCACTGAATGACACTGGCAAAGTCTTACTTACTAATTCTCAACATTTATCAAGACTGGAAACTACCCAAACTCCCATCAATAGTAGAATGGATAAATTGAGGTATAGTCACACAATGGAGTGCTATTATACAGTAATCAAAACAAATGATCTACAACTACACACACCTTGAATGACTACTATAAACAATATTGAACTAGACAAAAAGAATAACTACTGTATTATTATGTATATAATAAAGAGCCAGTGTCGTAATAACTGATTACAACCGAAGGCTCAACCAGACCGGAAGTCAGTGCTGGGTCCACGGCAACCAAGCACTGACTGGGGCCGCTGCAGGTACCCCGACCCAGCACTGACTGCCTAGGGCACTGCGGATCAGGCCCGGAGAGAGGCCTGCAGAGAGAGAGGCAGGGTCTGATCCATAGCCTCTGTGACAGCCGTTGGTCAGAACTTGCCTCTCTT
>NW_006283826.1:1007855-1014683 GCF_000327345.1 Myotis davidii
ATCAGGCAGGGAGAGATAGTTGGGGGGGAGATCAAGCTGGCAGGATAGAGCAGTTGGGGGCTTGATCAGGCCAGCTGGGTAGAGCACTTGGGGGCTTGATCAGGCCAGCAGGGGAGGGCAGTTAGGGGTGATCAGGCAGGCAGGCAGAGGCAGTTAGGGGTGATCAGGGTGACCAGGCAGGCAGAGGCAAGTATGGGCAATCAGGCAGGCAGGCAGAGAGGTTAGGGGCAATCAGGCAGAGACAGTTAGGGGCAATCTGGCAGGCAGGCAGGTGAGCGGTTAGGAACCAGTGGTGCGAGATTGTGAGAGGGATGTCCGTCTCCCGGTTTAGGCCCGATCCCACAGGGATCCTCCAAGGGATCCCCAATTTGAGAGGGTACAGGCTGGACTAAGGGAACCCCACTCGGGAGCAGGCCTAAGCCAGCAGGTCGTTAACTCCTGTGGGGTCCCCCAATTAGAGTGGGTGCAGGCTGGGCTGAGGGACCCGCCCTCCCCCACCCCCCATACACAAATTTTGTGCACCAGGCCTCTAGTATTTATATAAAATGCCAAAACAAATTAAACTGTTAGAACTCAGAACATTGCTTATGCTTGGGAGGGGAGGGCAGTGATTTGAAAGGAGAATGTAGGTTTCTGAGGTACTGGTAAATTTCTATTTCTTTTTTATTAGTTTTATCAATTTGCTTTAAAATATATATTATTGATTTCAGAGAGGAAGGGAGAGGGAGATAGATCAGGCTGGCAGAGGAGGGCAGTTGGGGCAACCAGGCTGGCAGGGGAGGGCAGTCTCTCAATGATGAGAGAGAACCATCTATCAGCTGCCTCCTGCATGCCCCTTACCAGAGATTGAGCCCATAACCGAGGCATTAGCCCTGACCAGGAATAGAACTGCAACCTCCTGGTTCATAGGTCAAATTTCGATTTCTTGACCTACTAGTAAGTGCAGGTTACATAAATGTGCTCAACTGGGGAAAACTCACCGAGATATATATATTTGTGATATATGTATAGTAAATGCAGATGGAGTTACCTAATATTCCACCCTGGCTTGTGTAAGTTTAGGGCTTTCCAAAGAACAATTAGAGAAGATTTTAACTGATAACAGGAGGAATCTAAATGTAACTGGCAAAAACCTGCAGCAATCATAGAATGCAACAATAGAACTAGATGTAGAATATGCACAATATCACTGTTGGGAAGTGGATGGTAACTAGAATCCCCATGGGAGAGACTTTTCAAATCAGAAAAGCCCATCCCTCCTAAGAACTACTGGCCCAGTAAGGAGCCACTATTACTGATGAGCATTTGTCCTATACTTCAGATAGGCTGGGGCAGAAAATGTTAAAAATCACTGTGTAAAAACAAGTGATCTACCCTGCTGGAGCTCTAAGCTCGTCAGTGCATGCTTAGAGTGTTTAGTTTAATTCTGTATGCCACATTTAAAAGGATATGAAGCAAACTGGAACATGTTCAAAAGAACTTAAAGCACCCAACATGACAACATAGAAGTGCAGATATTTAACCAAGAGACGAGACAACTTAGGGAAGAAAATAAACAATATTTGATGCGCAAGCTACTCTCAACCACGCCGTAAAACCTATCTTGCTCAATGTGGTATTTTACTATCATTATTGGAATAGTGTATGCTGCTCTTATTGTGGTAAATATCAATTGTACACACTGATCAAACTGTAGCAACATACTGGTCAATACTTCATGGTACACCTGAACCATGTACACCAGGTACACAAAACTCAGGCACAAGGGTCAAACACCACTGATGTAAGATAAATACTACAGAAAACTATATTTCAATTCAATATAACATGAAGGCTTTCTAACCGGGCTGTTTAAAGAAAAAATGGACTCACAGGAACAGTGATTTATTTGCTATCCCTGAAGGTGTGGCAGAGGAAACTCAAGTGCATTGAGAGGGGTGAGGGACAGGATGACCTTTAATGGCGCTTCCATTCTGAGATTCTAATGATTCTGTATCGAAATTCTCAGATAAGCTGTGCCTATTTTAAAATATCCCACACCGACTATTACTCAGAAGCAGAGAGAACACTGAAAGGCAAAGCACGTCAAATTATAAGGGAAAGATATACTGAAACAGGTAAAGGGAAGTATCTTGAAAACACCAATCTATAAGTGGAAATGTGTAAATTCTCAAATACGTGAATTCTTAAATCAGTCCGATGAGCCAAAACTTTTCTGCTCTCCTTTTATTACCAGGATTACTATTTGAAAGCAGAACTTACATGAATACCTATATTTATAAAAGCAGCAAGTGACAGAAGTGAATAAACATACATTTATTCTCCATGAAAAGGAGACATGAGGCTGATAGCCTTCAAGAGCAGAATCCTGTCAGACTGAAGTATCAGTCTGTGAGTTGGAATGAGACCAATCAATATTGTTTGAATAGAAAGTTATAAAAGAAGAAAACTGTCCCTGAGTATGGTGCCATTACACTATTTACCCTCAAGAGCTGAAGTCTCAATTAAATTCTTTAGAGGATAAAGGGCTATATTTAACCATTGTTAGCTGATGTTCATCTTGAACAGTGAATTCACAGAATGTAAGCTTTTACATTTCTTAGTAACACTTAACTTCTGCACCTGGGGTCACCGCTGGTAAGAGTTCCTAGAAATATTCCTTCTCTGGAGATATTTTCAGCTCCCCTGGAAGAACTACCATCTAAGTTCAATGGCTGCTTCTATGCCTCTATCCTATTTAGTCATTATACACAGAGTCAGTCTCCTTTACATCAATTAAGCATACAATATAGTGCAGGATATAAAACCACAATAAGCAACACAGAAAAAAAAGATTACAGCCATGAAAATGCATTAATTTACTCTATGCAATGCACTTGTGATTCTTCTACTTTCAGGCAGGATCACAGTACACTTTAACAGTCTGATTCAGGGACCAATTAATCCTTTTATATTTAAATCAATCACCGATTCCTCTTTGAATAGAATAATTTAGCTTCTGCTTACAGCCTTCCATTTGATGTCTTTGGGGAAACAGCACAGTTAACCCTATATGGCACATTAATTATGCTTGATAATAGCAAAAGAAATGCATTATCAGAGACATCTCAAACTGAAAATAGGGCATGCTCTAAAATATGTTAGCATAATCAGTACATGTCATCATTTTCTTAATTAAAAAAGGCAAGCTAACCTGGAACCAAGAGTGTACCCTTCATCTGGCTTTTCACAGTATGAGCATGCATGCACATATTTATTTTGATTACGTATAAAATACATATCCAGGAATAAAACCACTCTACACAATCCCTCTCCCCACTACTGTCTGAGTCCTCTTTCCCATCCCAACCTAGAGTAGAATGACTTGGTGGTGCTGAAACAGCAGGAAAGGGGATAAGTAACAGAAAAGCATGCATTTTATTCAAACTGGCATGTGTTTGGCACCTTGCCACAAAGCTGTGTTCTTTTCCTTGAATAACTCTGAAGCCTAATTAATAGGGTCAATTCAGTGCAATAGTCATGTGTAGTCTAAAGATTTTTAGCACTGCATGTAAAGCAGGTGACCGTGTTTTAAGAATATTTCTTCTAGAAAAAAATGTGTCAAGAAAGCATTAAGAAGAGTTCATGTGACTAAGAATGACAACATTGTACTCAATGCTACTTTTACTTGACCAATAGCAAAAGAAAGAGATCCGTCCTCCTTTTCGTTCCTGGATCTTATTCACCACAAGAAGTCAACTTTGTATTCTAGGGGCCACACCATGTATTACAAATGAATTATTTAGCTTCAGAAATTTCAAAGCAAACATCAGCACTTTTCAAATGGTCCATAAGTAAGTGTTTTCAAAAAAAATTTAACCGATTAACTTTGGATGTAGATCCAGCACTGAAAAAAGAGGAGTCTGTATGGGGCATAACACAAACGCACTGCTGACTCAGGAGCTCTGCCAGTTCAAACAATTCCGGAGGAGGAAAGCTCATAGTGAATGTTAGCTCTGTATTCACTTCAGACTAACACAGAGAAATCAAATGGTAAAAGTTTAAGCTCAGTTCTGTGATACTTAGTGGGAAGAAGAGTTTTAAAAAGGCCGTGCTATAGGCAGTAATCAAAACTCATAAGACCACATAGATAGCATCTAAAGACAGAAATTCAAAAGCTTAACTACACTAACTGTCACACTGAAGGAATCTTTCTCTGGGCATGTGAATTGTGACAACCTTTGAGAATCCTGTTAACTATGACCTACAAATAATCATCAGGTGGAAAATAATGAGCGTCATTCCTCTCTAATCCCCAGAATAGTCACATCAAAGAGACATCTGGAAAGAACACAGTCTTTTGTCTGTTTTTTTACCTCAAAGTAGAACAGAACACTACTACTCAAGATTAAACAAGTGAACCAAAGCACATCATCAAAATTCATCATCTTGCCCAACCGGCGTGGCTCAGTGGCTGAGTGTCGACATATGATTCCCAGTCAGGGCACATGCCCGAGCTGCGGGCTCCACCCTGTCGGGGGCGTGCAGGAAGTAACCGATCAGTGATTCTCTCTCTTCTACGATGTTTCTATCTCTTCTTCTTCCTTCCTCTCTGAAATCAATAAAATATCTTTAAAAAAATTCATCATCTTGTCCCTAGAGTATGAAGTCACACCAGCTAACAAGCTACCATCAGCAGGATGTGTCTGTCTTATGTCGAGTGCATGGTGGTTTGGGTGTGTGTGGATTTGATCATATTCCCCTGCCTAGTTTTCCCGCGCTAAGCGAATATCTGAAGTGCTACACATAGACACAAAGATGTTAAGAGACCCTGCAGATCATACAAACACAAAAATAAATGCCAGCAGTTAAATGCAGGGGGGCTGGTTTGTATGTGTTTGGGTAAAATGAACTCTATTTCAGTGACTGTACCTCTCAGATGTTGAATCCCAAGAGGAAAAATGCTACATGCTCTTCTGGATTCAGTTTAGGATAGTGTTCAAAACCAGATCATAAAATGCTAGAAATCGTCCTTTTGAACACTGCCATTATCTTTTCTTTTTTCCCTTCTCTGCTTTTAACCTAGCTGTCCCAATTCTGGGGTGAGAGAGCATTGATTCCCCTGCTAAGACAACCACCAAAAGCCTCAGTACAGGCCCTAAGTACTCCTCGTAGGCTCAATTCCCATCTGAGCTGCTCTAGACAATTCCCTCCCATCATCCTGCAACAGAGCTGCACTCAGCTTCTAGATGGGATCTCAGGTACTTCTTTTTTAAAAAGGGAGTAATTTCAAGGGGGGGGGGGAGAAGGAGACATATGTAATACTCTTTGTAATACTTTAAGCAATAAAAAAAAATAGCAAGAAAAGGGAGGAGTAAGGGAGATGTGAGAGAGAAATATCAATCAGTTGCCTCCCATATGTGTCCCAACTAGGGATCAAATCGAACCCACAACCTTCTGGTGCATGGAATGACCCGCCAACCAACTGAGCTACACCAACCAGGGCTCAGAGCCCCTGACCTGATATGTTCTCTCTTCCTTTACTAGACTGCGTGGACTTATGACTACCTATTCTTACATCAAAGGCAATGTGTAAAGCCTGTTAAGAGACTAATGCTTAGCGATTCGACAGTCTATTCATGCTTCTATGTCTCTGGATCTATTTTGTTCATCAGCTTATTTTGTTCATTACATTCCACATATGGGGTGGGAAGAGATCAACCAAACAACTTGTATGCATATATGCATAACCCATGGACACAGACAATCGTGTGGTGAATGAGGGGTGAGGGATAAGGGTGGCTAGAAGGGGTCAATGGGGGGAAAAGGGGAACATATGCCGAGAGAGAGAGAGAGAGAGAGAGAGAGAGAGAGAGAGAACACGCTAATGCTTAAAAAAGAAAAAACAGGTTTATAAAGTATCTTATTTGTAAGCTGATATTAAAATTCAGTCTTATTACTCTCTCTAAATAAAAATATGATAGAGTGGCTTATAAGTCACTCATACAAGAGAAATTCTAGATTACTCTCTTTTTTTTCTAAAGTTGAATCAGTTAATTTTAAACAGTCATTGTAAAAACAAAACAAAAAAACTGAGTATCAACATGAAACACACTGGAATACCCTATCCACTGATCCATTTATAAAAAAAAAAATCACAAAAGAAATATTTAACACTATGATGCAAAATCCAAAGCCAAAGAATATAAATAATTCTGTCACGCAAAATAATAGCTGGACTGGTCATTTAAAAGAAATTTTGGATATTTAATGCCTTTATCTTATATTTTATCTTCTTTGTTAAAAGCAACGTTCAACATCACTCCAACAGTACTTTATATGGGTGTATATGTAAATATTTTAATGATTAATATGTAAGTAGTAACACATAAAAACATAATTAAATAAACATCTGTTCAATTCATAAAGAAATGTTTAAACTCAAAGAAAATTAGTATTTCTTTTTCATTTCCACCTTTGCACACTTAATTAAATACTTTTTAAATAGAGAGAGAAAAAAAATGCCATTCTTTACTTAACAGCCAAGTAGGACACCCACCCAAGTTAAACATCTTATAAAAACAAAAAAAATTAAAGACAAAGATATCAAGGTAGTTGTTTTATACATATATACAAGAATGTTACTGATAGTGGGAAAATACTATTGTGTTTATTTTATTTGATAAGTGGGTTGTCTTTATTCAACAAATTTGCATAGGTTAGCTAAATGGTACAAACGACATGTTCTTGACAGTCAATGTAATTGAAGGTAGCATAATATTAGTGGTTAAAAACTCCAAATTAAGGAAAATCAATTAAGATAATGAGGAATTGAGGCTGATAGTGATG
>NW_006283826.1:1014748-1023306 GCF_000327345.1 Myotis davidii
CAAAATATTAAGACTAGTAGAATATCTCAGAGTAAGGTGATGAAAACTTAAAACATTATTGTGAAAATGGAAAGAAAATACATTTTATAGGTAGACAAAACATAGGTACATTCTTCAATTGGTAATGTTTAAGACATAAAATCAAAATGAAGTTTTGTCTTTTTAAATATTCTGAAAAAACAAAAAACCATTTTTGTGGATAAAAGCAGAAAAATGGGCTATGTTATCTACATCTTATTTGCAGTCTTTTCTTATGACTTTTAACTTATAGGTGAGCAGTCCATCAAGTTAGATAGCCATTACTAATGCTGATTTCTATTTTTTAAATTACTGTTTTTAAAAATAGTTTTTAAAAACTGAGGAGAGACAATTATATGCTAGTATTCTTGCATTGTCTCTACTTAAACCATGTTCCCAAGGTAACAGCTAAACTACTCAATATCAGACTCTGCATAATTATTGACTACAAAGGAAGTACACTACACAACGAGACATTTGCAGTTTAGCAGATTGAAAATGACCGGCTTGTTTTTTTGCCCTGATATTTTTATATAGAGACCAGTACTGTCAACTAGACATGTTGACAAGAATAGGTTCCATGACTTCACATTTTCTCAGGAGCAGGATATTACTATTTCAGTGCTGTTCTATTCTAGATTAAAACAAAGACAACAGAAACCACTTTTAGTTTTAAGCACTTAGTTATGGCCTCTTTTGGAAGAGCTCAGCGTTGAAGTCATTCTATTAAAGCATAAATGGAAATAGTTGCATGATGGAAATAAACCTTCATGAATGAACATATTTCCCATGACCAAAAAGCTTAAATAATGTTAGTGATTAAAAAGTAAAAATTAAGACAATGGTTTTATTAAAACAATTTAAGTTCAAAATGATTTTAAATGACCAATTAGAATGATTTAAATTTTAAAAATTTATACATTTATACATTTTATCCCTCACAACAAATAAGCATAAACCTTCTTGAATATATTACACCATTTCTGTAACATCAACTACAAATCTCCTAATTTTTATAAGCAACTCTTTTTTTTAGAGAAACACTTATTAAAGTTTCAGCATAGGAAAAATAAACAAACCAAAAATTACACACACACACACACACACACACACACACACACACAGTGATACATGAATCATTTGCAGAGTTAGAAAAAAATAAGTACAAAAATAAGTACAAAGTGCTTTTTCACAATCACTGTCAAAACCTCTAATTTATACTCATAAATAAATGTTTTTGTTAAGTATTTACAAATATTCAAACATGAATGGACATTTTATTTTGCCCCAAATTATCAAGTGGCAAAGTTAGGCTGGCTAACTGAAAATTCAGCCTCATTTAGCACTATACTTGAAGTAATTAAAATAAATATTGAGTAAGAAAATACCTGGGAAGTAAAATTCTAGGACAGCGTTTTTCAAATAGTAGGGGGTCTGAAATCAATTAATGGATTTCAACCAATATTTTTTTATTTAAACAGAATAAAATAAAATAGAAAATAGCCTTAGCTGGTTTGGCTCAGTGGATAGAGTGTCAGCCTGCGGACTGAAGGGTCCCAGGTTCGATACCAATCAAGGGCACATGCCCGGGTTGTAGGCTTGATCCCCAGCGGGGGCATGCAGGAGGCAGCTGATCAATGATTCTCTCTCATCATTCATGTTTCTCTCTTTCTCCTTCTTTCTAAAATCAATAAAAATATATTTTAAAAAATACAAAGTAGAATTTTCGGCTTAAGAAAGTGAGAGACACACACACAAACACATGTTCTGAGCTGCAATGTAAGACCCATTTCTTTTAATGTAGTCAAGAAAAATTTGAAAGGCCTTTGAAATATCAAATATTGTGATAAACCTCAATTTTGTATCTCAATAACAAAGATTTTTCATTATACTGGCTTTTAAAATGTCCTGTTAAAACACCAAAATATAATTCACAACTATATTCTTTCAGGTATAACTCCATGAAGTTAAAATTTTGGCTCAAAGAGTTCAATTAACTCCTTCAGGATACAAGATATAGTATAGCTTTCTTAATACTGGTATCATACTATGTCAGGATGGTATGTGAGTTACAGAATAATTGGGAAGATGAACAAAATCTGAAAATTGAAATGACAATTTCACCAAAATTTTATTAGACAAGTGTGCATGATATAAAATTTCTTTGTGTACTCATGGAAACAGGCCCCAATCAATACTAAAACTCTATCTATAAACTAAATGTATCAACTAAACGGGAAATCAAGAACAAACACCACTGAGACATTCTAATAACCAGTGGCAGGAAGTCATGCCTAATACAATAGCAATAAAATTAACTAAAGATTTCTCCCTCTGAATTAAAAGTGCATCCCACTTAGAAGATGGTATTTTTTTAGTCAAGAGTTATGTCAGCTTCACTTTAAATATAAAAATTTATTTAAGTTTATAGGTCAAGAAATGTATATTCTTCAAACTTAATGAAACTGCTCATTTTTCAAATAGTTAACAACAAACTTAAAAAAATATACTGTATCAAACTGTATGCATCAAACATATTACCTCTGTCATTAGAGAATAAAAGCTGGCAATAAGGTCATATGCAAAAGACAGAGCAATTGAAGAGACACATTCACTGATACGAAGGAAGGAATAAGGTGAACCAAAGCCATACGTCAGCATTCAAAGAGATGTACATTAAGAAATCACATGCCAAAAAGCCACAATCAAATTCTTGCTTACCACTTCAATTTATTAGCAGCAGTAGTCAATCAGTTTTCTGTCTTTGAAGTCTAAAGTTAACTAACTTTCAAAAGCAAAGTTCATATGGCTGAGAAGCAGAGACAGTTTCTTGGGGTAAACATCTTGCACAATGCAACTGAGTCATTAGGGGGCAAGAATTAGAATTCAAAGCTATGAGTGACTTGTCCTTTGTTAGCTCAAAGACATGACCTGATGACAGGACAGAGAAACAAAAAGGTCAGACTAAAAGGATGATGAAAGTCACTGAAAATAAAAGGTTGAAAGGGAATGTCACTAGGTCCAGTATTACTGGAAGTGGGTCTTACTGGGCTAAGACCTCAATTTTGGATGCCTAAAGGCATCTGTTTCTGCAGGAGGTAGAACTTAAAGGCATAAGTAATAAGAAAACTGCTCCAAGATTTTACTGAGCTATGCTGTAGAAAATAATGCTTCATCGTAATTGAGAAAAACGTCTTGGTGTCATTCTAAAAGTGGTAAATCAGTTGTAATTTTTGAGGAGAAACGCTGGAAAGCATCATTCACTTTTAAATGTCAGCCAGTTAAGAACAAAAATCACTAATCATGTGTTGGACTCTGGTTTGCATTACACGGTGTTGACAAATGAACTATTCCAATCTTGTTTTGCTTAAACTAATATTACAACTGCTTATATACTCAGACTGGGAAGATGGGGCAGTGGGGCAGGGTGTTGGGTGCATAAGAGAAGCTAAGCAGGTATAAAAAGATGAACAGGAAGAATTTACAAGAATAATCCATACATGAATAATTGATATTTTAATGTATTTTGATTAAATGAGGAAATCAAATACATTTCAATAAAACAATAGGCAATGTAGTAAGTAATGCAAGGTAAGCTTCATCATTAATTATCTTGCAATAGCACTGAGAAAGTCTAAGACATTTTCTAGGAAATAAAATATATTATCCATTATTCATATTTTATGTAAAAGTTTATATTTCTGAAAGATTTACAGAAAACATTTTCTCCACATGTCATGATCTATATAAGAAATCAAGAAAACCACAGTACTAATTTTAGAGTTTCTTATTAAAGTATAAAATTTATTTTCTATTGGGTAACTTCTAAATTCTTGGAAAGATATCACATAATTAGGGAGTTAAAAACATGACTAAAACATAAAATCTATTCTCAAAGAACTTACACTATAGAACAAAATATAAAATATAGCCACAGATAAATATAATAGCTCCACAGATAAATATAATAGCTCCAAACTGTCAATAAATAAATGTCAATCAACAGAATACATAAATAAATTTTGGTACATTCATACAATGGATTATATCGCAATAGAATAAACAAACTGAAACTGCACACAACATAGGTGAAGTTCATAAAAACAATGTTGGGAAAAAGAAGCCAGACACAAAACAGTATAAACTGACTAGGATTTCACCTAAATAAAATTTAAAAACATGTATAACTAATCTACGGTGTTATTGGATACAAGGTCCTTTAAAGGGAGGTAGTGACATAGAGTAGGCACAAAAGGGGCTTCTAAGGATATTGGTAGTGCTCCATTTCTTGATGTGAATGCTACACATAAGGGTGTGCTCATTTTATAAAAGCGGATGGGACTAAACAATTATGATGTGCAAACATATCTTGTATATATATTTCAATAAAGTATTTAAAACTCCACTAGGAATATAAGTACTTATAAAAGGCCCACTGCAAGTAGGATAATTAAAATACATGCCACTGAGAATATATTAACATGTAAACCTATGATCTCTACTTTCAGTGAGACTAAGTGAACAAGCAAAGCATGTTCATGAGTAGTTCTTTAAAAAAAAAAAAAAATCCAAAAAACCCCACAACATTCCAGCCCTGGCTGTAGCTCAGTTGGTTAAAGCATGGTCCCAAATCACACCAAGGTTTCGGGTTCAAGCCCTAGTCAAGTCTCTCTCTCTCTCTCTCTCTCTCTCTCTCTCTCTCTCTCTCTCTCTCTCTCTCTCTCTAAAAATCTATATTATAAAAGGCCAGTGGCTGGAACGCCAGAACACCAGAACAACTGGTCACCAGGAGGTGCACTGATGGGTAGGTACCGCAATGGCGGCGGGACTCTGGGTCCCATGATGGGGGCGGCGGCGGCGGCGGGACTCTGGATCTTGCACAATTTTGCGTGCTGGGCCTCTAGTATATTTTTTGGAAAATTCCCTCCTGTGCAGACCAAAATTTTAATAATGTTTCCAGTCGGCCTTCCAATAGAAAATCACAGAACTAATGATTTTTAGTGCTTCAAGGTCCTTAGAAAATGTGGCTATTATCCCCTAAAAGAGTTAACTTACCAACTTTAATAAGCTTCATTAAATACTTGAGATGCTAATCATGAGCCCTATGAGCAGATAACCATTGGAAAGGTAATTAAAAAAAAGATCTGATGGGCAGTTTAATGAGCTGTTGGCAGCCAAAAGATAAGCTTGCTAGGATAGGACCCTGACCACAACACCAGAAACACTCTGAGAAAGAGAGGAAAGTGGTAGAGTATAGCAATCACAAGCAAGTGTGTTAGAATCACACCCAAATTTCAGATCTGGCTATGTCACTAACTAAATGTGTCATTTTGCATAAACTACTTTTTATTCTTACTTGTCCAATTAGTACAATGAGACGTACATGTTAGATTATAACCTAGGATTATTGTTAGGTTTAAAGGAGAGGGCTTATGTAAGTATTTCTACAGAATACACAGTGGCTACAATGGTCATGATGACAATGATACATAATGATGCAGTCAGTAGTAGTAGTGTTCTGGATATAAGATACAAGAGAACTGGATCTGGGTAAAAGTACCTCATTTTTGAAGTGGCTTTCTGGTGTCAGAGAGGGCATGAAAACGTAAGCGAGAATGGCTGAAACAGCTCTCAGGGCTCTCATCAAGAGAGAACTATCATCTGGCTATATTACACCACAGTTGACTAAATAATTTTTATCTGCAAGCACATGCACTTCCCAACTGATTGATAAGTAAATTTTCTTTACAAATAATGTCTATCTAGAACTGTAGGACCTTCATTAAGACCCTGTTAAGTATGAGAATCAGTTCCATCTATTGGTGGTGATGATAAACTCACAATCTAACTATATTTGTTTTCTTTGAATTCTCAAAGTAGCAAGGAAAGGAATATGATTCTCTAAGATTAAGAAACTACTTTTTATCTTAATAATTGCATAATTATAGGATAAAATACATATTTTGGCACTAATTCAAATTGCACTTAATGACCCTAAAAAATTGAATATAGATACAAAATAAAATTTTCTTTGATTTCTGATCTTTACTTCTTTCCTTAAAACTTAATAAACCTCTTAAATTTGTGTTTCTAACTTTCCAGATTTATTGAAATTTGGAATATACTGCAGTTACTTATATGTATTTGATTACTCTATCTCCCAGACAACTGACATAGATAGTTCTTGTAAAAGAATACAGATTGTCTTTTCCCTCCCAGAATAAATATATACTTGTGTGAAACGAAGTTAATAGTAAGTTAGGAGCAAAAGAGAACGGCAGCAGAACCATGGAGAAAATTATTGGAGTCCTTTAACAGAAAATGAAGTTGACTAATAACTGAAGGAATAATCGTACCAGATTATTCCAAGTTGCCCAAACTACACCCTATAAAATAAAGCCCTATAAGGCAGACAAGGTCTCAAAGAGATGACATTTAATAATCCTGAAATGGCAAAGGCACATTCCACTTGAAGTTAGGTACGATATATTCTTAAAGGATAACAAAGACATGAGAAGAGATGCCAAATAGCCAGCATCCAAACTCCACAGTTCAATCTAATAGATCACATCTTTTGTTTAGAGGTAGAGCTAATTTGCTGCATTATAAGTGGCCCAGTATCCACATGACATGCAGGGTTGGATACCATCTGACTGACTAATGCCAGAATACTCTGTCATCAGCACTTATATTCCAGAGAGAGCTTTCTAGGCAATGATCTAATAAATGAAGATGGAGCATTCTATTTATGAGAGACTGGTAACTACTTTTCTCTTGCTGGACAAGCCTAGTCTAACCCAAACTCAGACTAATGACCTTTATTACGGTTTCTGAACAGTTTATACATGGAGATAGACAGTCTGAAAGTCAATTTCAATAACTTTATATCCATCTGGCAAAATGTGACTATTTCCTTTGACTATTCAAGTTGACTCTCAGCAGTCAAAAATATGCCCTGATTTCAAATTTTGGTATTCAAAATACTTGCATTTAGAAAAAAGACTTAGTAATTATTTTTTTTAAAAAAAAAGCTCTTATGGTTACAAAAGTAAACTTTAAAGGCTCGTTTTAAAATCAATGACCTATCTATATCTAGTACTTTTATACTTTTATAAACAGCATTCAGTTCATTAAAATGTTTTACATCCTGTTTTTAAAGTCAATGTCTTATGTACTCTGAGATAGCATTATAATTTAGTCAAGGACTCAAACAAAAAATCAATTTATCTTTATTACTTATTTCTGGCAAGAAACATACTAGAAAAGGTTTTAAAGTCCTTAATGTACTAAGACAGCCGTGGGCAAACTACGGCCTGCGGGCCGAATTCGGCCCGTTTGAAATGAATAAAACTAAAAAAAAAAAAAAAAAAAAAAAAAGACCGTACCCTTTTATGTAATGATGTTTACTTTGAATTTATATTAGTTCACACAAACACTCCATCCATGCTTTTGTTCTGGCCCTCCGGTCCAGTTTAAGAACCCATTGTGGCCCTCGAGTCAAAAAATTTGCCCACCCTTGTACTAAGAGGATTCACAAAAGACATGAAATATACTTTTTTTCTGACCAAGGAAAGGAATCAGCTAACACACACTGAAAAGTGGCCATTATTTCCTATTTAACAAGTTCTAAAAGAAATGCATCAGACTAAAAATCAGAATGCTAAGATTGGCCATTCCATTTGAGGCACACATCCTTCTCAGCTGATCTGATTTCTCATTTTAAGAAGTGGACAAGGACACAAGGAAAATATACCTTTATTCATTAATTTTCAACCTAGTAATATTAAACTTCTAAAATTCAAAAATAGTATTTCCCTCATAATATTCTGGAAGTAAGTCTCAGTATTAAACTCATAAGTCCATAGATGTAAACAAATGTTGAGATTATTAAAAGTAAAAAAGAAGTTTAAAGGATGACAAAAACAGTCACAGTAAACTTGAAAAGAGATGCCAAATATCCAGCATCCAAACTCCAAAGTTTTCTCTAAGACAATGTTTCTCAACCTGTGGGTCGCAACCCCTTTGGCGGCTGAACGACCCCTTCACAGGGGTCGCCTAAGACCATCCTGCATATCAGATATTTACATGACGATTCATAACAGTAGCAACATTACAGTTATGAAGTAGCAACAAAAATAATTTTATGGTTGGGTCACAACATGAGGAACTGTATTTAAAGGGCCAGAAGGTTGAGAACCACTGAAAGAGATCACATAATTAGCTGTATTATAAATGGCTCAGTATCAACATGACATGCAGAGTTGCATACCATCTGACTGACTGATGCCAGAATAAACCAACAGTAAGACCTTTCACTTTCTGATCATTATCCATAGGGTTAATCTACTATCTTATTAATCATTTATATAATTATTTTTTTTAATATATTTTATTGACTTTTTATTTTTTTTTTACAGAGAGGAAGGGAGAGAGATAGAGAGTTAGAAACATCGATGGGAGAGACACATCGATCAGCTGCCTCCTGCAGCCTCCCTACTGGGTATGTGCCCACAACCAAGGTACATGCCATTACCCGGAAT
>NW_006283826.1:1023370-1055633 GCF_000327345.1 Myotis davidii
ATTATTTTTAACTCCCAACATATTTTTTTTTAAATCATCAAAGGATGAAATGGGAAAACTTTCTTTTAGAGATAAGTTCCTAATAACTGTTCTTAATCAATGTTGCTAGAAAAAAAAGAATGCCTTCCAATAGGAAAAGATGAATTTAAAACAATTTAGCCAAATGCAAAACAATGACAGAATAATAGAGGACAGCCCAGCAGGCGTGGCGCAGCAGTTAAGTGTCAACCTATGAACCAGGAGGTCATGGTTCGATTCCCAGTAGGGGCACATGCCCAAGTGGTGGGCTTGATCTCCAGTGGGGGGGGCATGCAAGAGGCAGCTAATCAATGATTATCTCTCATCATTGATGTTTCCATCTCTCTCCCCTCTCCCGTCCCCTCTGAAATCAATAAAAATATATTTTTTAAAAAGAATAATAGAGTACATGTTTATGAACCTCCATATTTAGCATTTATGTATTCTCAAATATTATACTCCTCCTTCCCCTGAATAACATTCTAAAACATAGTTTTTCATGCCTTTTAGTAGATAGACTCATAACCACAAATGTAAAGTACATTAATTAAAGATACTGTGATAAAAGTAAATACAGATGTTACAATAAATAAGGTATTATGCTTATAAAAGGCACACGAAATGACCGATTCCATTTATAGGTTTGTATTATAATACAGAAGACTGTCTCCGACTTACGATTTTTCAATTTTATGATGTATGAAAGCAGTATACATTCAGTAGAAACCATACTTTGAATTTTAGTCTTTCCCCAGGCCAGCGATAGGCAGCATGATACTCTGGTAGCAGCAAGCCTCAGCTCCCAGTCCACCAAAGGATGAGAGTAATCAACCAATACTCTACAGCAGTGATTTTAACTCAGGATGATCTATCTTCCCTTCTCGGAACTTGGAGCATCTCTCCATGTATCACTAAAAGTATCTGACCTGGTGCCAACTTTAATCCAACTAGGCACATTTCTAATATTTCAAATTTTTATTTTTTTAATGTTTTTGTTTTGTTTTGTTTTTCACAGAGAGGAAGGGAGAGGGAGAGATAGAAACATCTATGAGAGAGAATCATCGATCAGCTGCCTCCTGCTCACCCCCTACTGGGGATTAAGCCCACAATCTGGGCATGTGCCCTGACTGGGAATTGAATTGTGACCTCCTGGTTCATAGATAGATAGATGCTCAACCACTGAGCCATGCCAGCTGGGCAAGTCTCAAATTTTTAAATTAATTTAACTTTGAAAAGTTCAATAAAAAACATTTTTTTTTTTTTTTGCAGGTCAAGAGTAAGTAGCCAGGAGAGCTGCTTTCTCTAGCCCAGTGGTTGGCAAACTCATTAGTCAACACAGCCAAATATCAACAGTATGATTGAAATTTCTTTTGAGAGCCAAATTTTTTAAACTTAAACTATATAGGTAGGAACACTGTTATTAACTTAATTAGGGTACTCCTAAGGCTTAGGAAGAGCCACACTCAAGGGGCCAAAGAGCCACATGTGGCTCGCGAGCTGCAGTTTGCCAACCACTGTTCTAGCCAATCAAGTCTCTCTATACATCATGTCCCACACATAAAGTGGATACGCGTTGTACCTTTCCTACCTTCTTCTAAAATTCTGGCTTCTCCTCCTTTTGTCTACTTTATTCCTCAAATAGGTTCAAGACTGTTCCTTAGGCTGCAATTACAAGGGCCAGCACAACACTGAACTCAGAGAGCACTCTTTTTTTTCACTCATCTACACCCAAGGCATTTCTTGTTTTCGGTCCACATCCAGGAGACCAAGGTATGTGTTAGCCCCTAGGCAGTCCTGAAGAGGACCTAGAAGACCACTTTTTTGTATTAGTAGTAGGCACTAAATAGTGATTTTAATTAAGCATTGTTTGGAATTATCTAAGTTGCTGCTTCCTTCTAACAGTATAAATTACCTAGTTTTATATACCTAAGAAACAGACTCATTCAGCCAGATAAATTTAACAGCAGCAGGGCCTAAGATAATCAGGCAAAAGTCTTTTTTAACTACTACTACAACAAATTTTAATTGAAATTTGCAACTTTAAAACTGTGCTATATATATACTTAGTGCCACTAATTATGATACTGCTATGATATTACTAACACAAAATATAAACAGTAGTTAGTATTTATTATGGAGAGAGGTTAATTTGATTAAACTTCTCTGCTCTTACAAACGTCAGGACCTGGTGCCCGATGTCTGGAGTATGAATGCCTGGGAAGAGAGCATGAGTGGGAAAGCAGGAGGCTTTGACAACACACAGCTTAGTTCTGTCTGAGACTGCAAGGGTGTTCCCAGGGTCTCATTAACACTCCGAATGTCTCCAGGGCTGCTTTGGCAAAGGCAGACAGGAAGGCTGCTTAAACATACAACAAAGAAAGAGATTTCTACAGCACTGAGCTGCCAAAAGAGCATATTCCGCTCCACAGTGCTCTTCTGACACACTTACAGTACTAAGACTTGACACTCACTACATGGTCCATCTCCTCTGTAAGTACTGCTCAATTATAAATAGCATGAGGACAGGGTCCACATCAATTTTGTTCACTGCTATATGTCACTGCATCTAGGACAATATATGGTAAACAGTAGGCTCTTTTTAAAGAAAGAGAAAAAAAGTGTGTGTGTGCATGTGATCACTGAGTATAATAAATGGATAGCAAGAATAAAGAAAAGCATTTTCACTCTCACCATGTCATATTGATTTTTTTTACAACGTGACCTGAAGATAGTTAAAATCATATTAATTTTATCACATTAATAAATTTTTCTACAAGGCAGGATTACATGTAGAATATTTTATATTTCTGACTAGATCTGAGTTTTACTTATAAACAATTCAGAATTATCTGAAGAAAATTCAACTGCAATACAGTAAAATCTCCTTCTGCATTCTGGCAGCACATCAAAAACCTGCCCCAACTGGCCTAATGCTGCATGGTCAGCGAAGAGGAAAAGTGAAAGAGTCTTCTACTTTGCTGCTTCTCTGAAAAGGGAATCACATTAGGCCACTAAGTAGTCAGATACATTATTTTATTGCTTGAAAAACCCTTGGGTAATAAAGAATGAGTACAAATTGCCACAGGCAGTTTTGGAGGAAAAACAGAACTGTGCAAAACAATGACAGCTGCTCGACGGCAGCACTGGACAACTGCAGTAAACAGTGCGTCAGTTGTAGTTTTTCTGCTCAAGCAGAGCACTTGGCCATGTGTAAGAAGGGCTACACAAGCACATAATTCTGCAGAATCTAGGGTAAAGGCAAAGTAGGAGAAAGGTGAGAGGACAGTGTAAATGCATTTTATAAAATCTACCATGAGTCAGATTCAGTTTGCATTCTATTCTAAATAAGGAAGACTTATGGGCAGCCACAGTGAAAAGCACATGTCCCTGGGGAACACATAAGTAAAAATAAATAAATACTTTGAATTGAAGGTAATATTAATGCTTTTCAATGAAAATACAAGACATAAAAATAAAAAATGGTATTTATTTAACACGGTCTATAAGAAAACAATGTATTCTCTATGCAAAGAAAACTAATTTGTGTCACATCTTATACAGATAAGTAGCAAGAATGCATGCTTTATTTTCATGGGATTCAGAGAATAAAATTAGACTAACATCTTTAACCTTGTTTAAAGGGGGTTGTAAAATGTTGTATTTTCTTCTAGAGACCAACTGCTTTACTCTACCCTCTTTATTGTGCTATTTTAAAGTACTATGTGAGGATTTATTTAATACTTTGCTATACTGTTAATTTTTTAAAGTATAAGTCCTTTAACATTATGTTTATAAACAATGTAAAGGCTTTACTTTCAATTGCATACAGATCTCATTACAAAATCATGTAAGAGTTTTATCTATGACAAAATACAGAAAACCCCTCTTTCAGAATTTTCAACTTTCAAATTTTTATCATGAAGAAGAAAGAGCCAAAGAATTAACTCTACTAGCTTCCAACAGATGGCGTCAGTGGTCATAGGCAGCCACTCCAGTACCTGCTATTTCATCCTCTAAGGTCATGCTTAATTTTATGCAGTTTTAATAAGACGACTGACCCTATCATTTTCACAAACACAAAAGTAATTCAAATAAGAAATGTATAATCAACAGAAATAAAATCAGAGATCATTTTAACAACTAAAATTGATGAGAAAATAATGTTTGTTAGCAGAAGTAATTGTGGAGGACAAAGTGAACCCTGCAGTATTGGAAATAATCAACAAGCGATGAGGAAGTTACAAGATGGGAACATATTATAGTATGAAGATCAGCATCAACCAGTGTTTGAATGCTTACTGGCCTAATAATATTAACTCAGGAGAATACAGAAGATCAACAAGGTCAAAATGTTATAGAGGAAGTGTTCAATGAATGGGTATAAGGCCAAATGAAATCCGCACAACACTGAAATGAGTGCTAAAGCAACACTAGTCTCTCTGACACCTTTGCTAATCATCAGATGGCAGGTGATCATCATCTGCCTCAACAATTCTAACATGGGCCACAGTAGTATGACTTGGGAAAAGGCACATGATAGTACGTATACTAGCAAGAATGCACTTGTCAACATAGATGACAGGAGGAATTCTAAGCAGGGGAGATAAAATTAAAAAACAAACATTTTGATTACATATTACTATCTGTTTAAAAAAAAACAACACACATCCCTAATATGTATCTGTTTGTTTTCGAATTTTCTACATGTACCTCTACTACATGTACCTTTATATTTAATTGAATCTAAGACATCATCATTTTAGACACAGTCATTTTATTAACCACTAGGGAAAAATACTCATAATAATTCTTAGATAGGAAACATTATGATCCGATGTTAAGATGTGGAGGGAAAATACATATTAGAACCAATGAAATGCAGTACCTGACTAATACTAATGTATTTGTATGTTCTAAAACACACACAAATTTGGAATTCTTAATAGGAAGAGGAAAAAAGACACAAAGTAACATTTTTTCCTAGTACATTAAGAGACTATCTTTTGCAAACCAGACTGGAGATCTACTATCAGGATACAGGATGAAAGAATGACCTGGTAGAAGATAATGATAGATTTCAATACTTAGTTGAAAAAAAATAGGGAGGTGTTTTATCTCTTCTATGGCATTATACATCACATGAATATGATCTATGACAAACTCGATGGGGAGAAAAACCAGACAATAAGTATTTCTCATAAAGTGTGCCCACCCCCCGCCCCCAAGTTCTTCATTATGTAGAAAAATACTATGGACAGACACTTCAGTGTTCTCATCTATGAAATGAAGATAACAGTTCTTACCGAACGGGATTAAAATGGGGGATTAAGTGAGCAAATGCACCAAGAGCTTTTAGCAAATGCTCAGAACACAGCAAGATTCAATAAATGGCAACAAAGGTATCATTTGTGAGATTTTATTTCATCTATTCAATTACTTTAGATTATCTGAGGTATTAGATGGAAAGATGACATTTGAAAGTATTTGACTTAACACCAGTTTTATTCACCAAGGTCACTCTTAGACATCACAATCACTGAATGTGACACACAAATACTTAAAGGATGAACCCTCAGATCAAAATCCATTTTTGCTGATAAATTTTAGTGAAGATCAATTAAGGGAATCACCAAAAATTGCATGTTGCCTTCTTTATCTGCCTCAGGTCCAGGTGGTGGGGTGCTTTGTTAATCTACGCTGGGGAGTTAGTTCTCTGGGCCTTAGATGCCTCTGCCAGTGGACAGTGCTAATGAGACATGAAGCACACTGCTGACAACACAAAGCCAGGAGAATCTCCAAAACATCAAGGCTCATTTTAACAGGACACTTTCCTTAGCCAGTGCTTTTAAAACAAATACCAGTGTATTTTTTATTAATAATCTGTTGTCTAAGACTGTATTCTGCCGACTGCCCCTTTTCAAACACTAACATTGTTCACTAACATTTTTCAAATACAAATATTCCTGATATATTGTTTAGGATTTCCAAAATGATCATCTAGGCATTCCACTGTGACATAAATCCCGATGTGGACGGCAAAATATTGACAATATTTGTGGTAAACAGGACAGTAGAATCAAGATACAGGATGAAAGAATGGCCTATAAAATTGTTTCCTGGCCCCTGCCTACCTCTGTTTATTGCCTTAGGATTGGCAATAGCTATTTTCAGAATAAGAAATCTGAATTCTATCTACTACCTTGAATTGAGTTTTCACGTATGCTTTCTCGGAATGTCAGTGTTTTGGATTTGAACTGTCGATTTAAAGTTTAAGGACTCCCAGTCTGTGTTTTCTCTGGAACGGTTAAGATTCTAACCTGAATAATACCTGTCTATTACTGTTGTGCACAGCCAAATGCCAGCACTGGCATCACCCGTTATGCACTCGCGGTGGCCCACATTAAAAGAGTGTGTCTTCAAACTATAAAAATCTAACAGGGGGAGAAAATGAAGGGCCCTGATTTGAGGGTCACAATCTGAGTGCTCTGGTTCTCACCTAGGGAATGATCTGGATACAAGAGCCAGGGTACGCAAGTGAATGCAGCACTGAGGTCATGACCTGGTCCACAAAAAAGATAAAGCCGCTGCCTCCCAACAGTGACTGAGAAAAGCTCAAGGCCCAAGGAATAGAGAGGCAGGCTCTCCCTCATTTGGCTCGGACATCCTCTCCCTGCAACAGCCCATACGCTAGATGCTTTCAAAGCCAGAAACTTAGTGGTGGAAATGGAAAATGATGTCAAAGGAATCCTGAACAGCCTTAAGGATAACTGTAAACAAGACCTGTTGGCTGAACTCATCCCCCATTTAGAACAATCCTAGCTTTTGTCTTTTTCCTAAAAGATGCTGCTTAGCCTAGCTTCCTTCATCGTTCAAGTCCTGATGAATTTTTCCAGCTGGCTTGGGTAACCCATCTTCCACCAACATGTGAACTACCTGGTATGGTGGCAAACCCTCTCTGACCCACATTCTTGCCCAGGCTGCCCAATCTCAACACATGGCTGTCAGACCCCAAGCAAGTCCAGGGAACTGAGGCTGGAGAGGCTGTGGCGAAGTGGTAGGGATAAGGGCGGGTTCCAGAGCCAACTTCCTTATTAATAAACTTTCTCCAGAATAATTATTATAATGTTTCCTTTACCAATGATGTTACTTCACCCAAAGAGGTATTTGTTACACTCACATAAAGTTGACTCTAAACTATGTATCTTATTTAACTGTATTCGGGGGGGGGAGGGGGAGTATTAAAATTTTAGACAACTTTCACTTTCTAATATCTTAGAAACAGGTAAGACAATCCAACATATGTCCTTTTTACCCATTAGAACCATGTCAGATTATTTTTCCACATCTACTTGACTATAATTATGTCAAGCTTTATAAAACATAAGCATCACTCACTCTTGACATGATGCATTAAGGCCTAGAATAGACAAAATAACTGCTAGGGACATGCTGAAGTGCAAGGACTATTATAAGACAGACACTTATGACTGCAACACATTTTAGAGACTGACAGCCCAGAATTTAAATTCCAGATCCACATTACTAGCTGTGTGACCTTTAGCAAATTACATAATCTCTCTGTGCTTAACTTTTAACATCTATAAAATGTGAGTGCTATTATCTCTCTCTGGAGTTCTTATGAGGATTAAATATTTATTTGACTAATAATCACGCATAAACTATGTTAGGCACTCTTCTAAGCACTTTGTAAATATTAACTCATTTAATTTTCATAATAATTCTATGAAGCAGGGACAATAATTGCCTCTTTCACGGATAAACTGAAACAGAGATTAATTTTTAGTAAATGGCAAAGCCAGGATTTGAATCCAGGCAGTCTGACCTCAAAGTCCATGCTCTAAAGCACCACACTAAAGGGCTTCTCACAGTACCTAAAGCACATGCCTGGCACACAGCATCATGATAAGGATGGTAAAATACACAGTGCGCAGCCTCTCACAGGAGTATGCAGCACCCTAGAGGCCCAAAGATGTGACTCTCATTTTATCAAAATGTGTTTAAATTGTTTTCTAAAAACGTTTTGGGGATCACAATGTTAATTAAGATGATACATAAAATATAAGTACTTCCAGATTAAGTTTACATAGTATAGAAATCTCTAAAACTACAAATTAATACTAAAGCTTTAGGGATTTTTAAGAAATCACTAATAAATTATTTTTAATCACTCTCCCAGCACTGAGAGTCTGGGTTTTCTCCTAGTATTATTAAATAAATCTTGCAAGTAATTAGCAGTTAATATTTTGGCCCTATCCACATTTAGCACTCGATTTCATTTATAAACTAGATGCTCATTTTTATTCTTTTTTTGTTTTTGTTTGTTTGTTCTGTTAATTCTCACCCGAGGATATTTTTCCATTGATTTTTAGAGAGAGTAGAAGAGAAAGGGAAAGACAGAAACAGCAATGTGAGAGAAAAAACATTGATTGGTTGCCTCCTGCACATACCCAACCAGGGCCTAGACTGGGGAGGAGCCTGCTACCATGGTATGTGCCCGTGACCGGAACTGAACCCAGGACCCTTTGGCCCGCAGGCCGATGCTCTATCCACTAAACCAAACTGGCTAGGGCAGAGGTGCTAATTTTTAAAAGAAAGTACTCAAATATAATGAATATTTAAATGTATTATATTTGCATTTTATAAAAAGCAGTATTATTTTCTCTGATTAATCCTATATAATAAAGGGGTAACATGCAAATCAACCGAATGGCAGAATGACGAGCTGTTATGATGTGCACTGACCACCAGGAGGCAGAAGCTCAACGCAGGAGCAGCCCCCAGCCCGCAGGCCCCAGTCATCCGATTGGGGCCTTGTGGCCAACCTCCCAGTCCCTTCCCCCAGCTGGCAGGCTCCGATCGCCCAATGGGGAATGGGGAACCATGGGTGGGTGGCGGTGGACACAGGCAGTGCCAGGCCAAGACACCCACCCTGCCAGCTGCCTCACACACAGAGGGCGACCGGCGTTGGGGGACAGGGGCAGCAAGCAGGCGGGAACGGACAACCTCTCGGTCTCTGCCCCAAGCCAGCAGGCTCCGATCGCCTGATGGTGAATGGGGAGCCAGGGGTGAGTGGCAGCGGGGGGCAGGGCCGGCTACCAGCAGCTGGGGTAGATGGTCCTGATCGCAGGCCAGGCCTAGGGACCGTACCCGTGCAGGAATTTTGTGCTCCGGGCTTCTAGTAATGTAATACATGCTCATTGTAGAAAATAGAAATACAGGGGTATAGAGGGAGTACAGAAAAGAAAACAAGAATCACTAGTAATCCAACATTATCTTTACTTTTCAATGTAGTTTTGGATATTTAATTTTCAGATGATGACAGCTTCTTTGTTTCAATTCTGAAAACACATGAAATTTCATGAACTGAAGTAATTATTGTCAAGGTGCCTCAAGAAAGAAATGTTATTCAAATAGCTGAGAAACATTAGCTCCATTGATCACTGTTTTAAATAATGAATGCTATCTCCACTTTTTATGCTTAATGTAAACTAAGTCCAGTTCATAGACATGACTGACTGAATTCAACTAAAACATTTCTAAAAAACAATTTAAACACATTTTAATAAAATGAGAGTCATATGTTTAGAAACTGATTACTAATTAATGACAAACTTTCGAATTAAAATTCATTCTCTTCCATAGCACGGATAAAGCCAATTCACTCAATTGATACCACTCAAGTATAACATGTTTTAGGCTTGGTTCCAGATATGCTAACAAATAGGAAAAAAAAGTAACTTTTGTTCTTCTAAATGTAGAAGAACAAAACAAACTTTCAGGCAAAACCAAGACTGTTTAGATAAATACCTATTTGAAGGCATTTACATTTTTAGTATATTAACATCAATAGCTCGCAAAGGCCAATGGCAAAATTAACAAAAAGCAAGGAAGCCCAGCCAGCATGGCTCAGTGGTAAAGCATCGCCCTATGAATCAGGAAGTCACAGTTTGATTCCCAGTCAGGGAACATGTCTGGGTTGCAGGCTCAATCCCCAGTATGGGGTGTGCAGGAGGCAGCCGATAGATGATTCTTGCATCATTGATCTTTCTATCTCTCTCTTCCTCTCCCTTTCTGAAATCAATAAAAATGTATTTTTTTAAAAAGCAAGGAAAATAATAAAAAGTAGTGAAGTAAATTGCCCTTCTCCCCTCCTCTATAACCTGACAGTCTTGTGGAATCTTTCTGTGTTTTTTACCATAAATAAACCTAAAGGCTATTTAACATGATTTCATTTTGCTCTAATTTACAGGGCAGATAAGACTCTTTATGCACCTTTCAATTTTATAAACTAGCAACAATACTTAATGTTTAAAATGATCCTTTTAAGTATCTTTTGTCATTTTGAATCTGTTAATCAAATCAGTGAGCTCACAAATCAATTTAGTAAAAGCACTCTAATACTGTGGTAATTCAATATTCACATCAGTTTTGGGAAGTGACTCCTTCCACCTCAGGAAATTTAACTTGCAAAAATGTTCAGTTACTACACCTTATTTGATTTCATGTTAACCAAGCTAGCATGGGTTTTTATTATATGCTCAAGTGGGTTTCTAAGCAAGTTGCTGATTTGCTATTTGAAAAATAAGCAGGTCTGTCATTCTGCAGATACTATTAATGGCCCTTTATGCCCTTTTTATTGCAGTGTAAAGCACTAAAAATATTTTCATCATATTTCATTAATAGTGAAGAAACAAAGCAAGGATTATTTAGCTGAATTTTATAAAACCTAGAGTTCCCATAAACTTCACATACGTCTGGTTCCCAGGCTCATTTGCACACTACATTATATTGTACTATGTCAAGGTAACGAGTAGATAGATTCCTGCTGAGTCTTGATTAATGAACATTATTTTACATGGGCCATGCTCTGTACCCCTCACACTACACCGCCACCAGCACCACCACTTAAATTCCAGTCAGCTTTCTGCCCCAAACTTCATGCCCCATTTCCAGCCATCCCCCCTGGTGTAAGAGACAGTCCTGGCTTGTAAATTAGCTCACCAAAGAATGCTTTGATTAGCTGGGATCTGTTCTGTAATGTGTGGGATTAGATTTTTATTCACCCTGGATGTTGCCTAACCAATTCTGACTCCATTTTGCAACTTTCCACATTTGTAAACTTTTCTTTTAATTGGAACCAGCAACTGAAGGAAAAGGATGACTAGGCAACCTGGCACAAGAGTGCACCAAACCCTGCAGGAAACAAGCAGACTCATGCCTGCTGGGAAATGTAGTCAGGACTGAACGCAACTGCTTTTGAGTCTAAAGAAACAGCTTGATTCTCTGAGCACAGAATAAAACTAAAATCATAGACCTTTGTTGTGAAAAGATCCTTAAAAATGACCTGGCCAAACCCCCTCATTTTTTTGATGAACTGTGGTGAAGAATTAGTTTAAATTATTGCAATCCAAATATTCAAGTATCTGCTATGTTCTGGGTATTATTAGCTCATGGCTCCTGTAGTACGAAAGCCAAACTAAGCTTTGAACAAAAAAAAATTATCCGCTAGACTTTTTTTATGGGGATATATAAAAGATAAAGTTTACGGTACAAAACTGGCAACAGTCGACAAATTGAGAGCACACAAATACCAAGTGAAATGATTCTTGATGCTTGGGATTCCACTGCTTTGCATTATTAGTAGTGCCTGGACCAGAATGGTCATCAATTTGAAAACAGGTATTGACAAAAAGAATTATTCATTTCTGTAGATTCTTTTAAATTTTGAAAATAAACTATATGGTAATAAACACCAACTTTAGATTCATTCAAAGTGTGTATACATTTTTGGGGAACACCCTATTATTGAGACCCTGACCTGAATGTTTTATTAGAATGCTTTCCAAACATATGTCAGTAAAGTAATTAAATAAAAATTATTCTCAATCACATAAATTACAACTCTGACGGGGGTAGGATATTATCTTGTTTCTTAACTGATTAATGCAGCGGTTCTCAACCTGTGGGTCGCGACCCCTTTGGCGGTCGAACGACCCTTTCACAGGGGTCGCCTAAGACCATCCTGCATATTAGATATTTATATTACGATTCATAACAGTAGCAACATTACAGTTATGAAGTACCAACGAAAATAATTTTATGGTTGGGTCACAGCATGAGGAACTGTATTTAAAGGGCCAGAAGGTTGAGAACCACTGGATTAATGGGTCATACTTCCTGTCTCTAAATGCTAATTCAATTATTGATCTCTCTAATGATGGATCTGAATGCCTGAAGTTATTCTTTGTAGCTTAACATTCATCCTATATCAGAGAAAAATAAAGTTTGCTACTGCATTTTTCTTCCCAGCCTTAAGTGGTCAATAACAGGGGCATGTGGTTATCAAAGCAATTTTCTCATAAGTTATTATTAATATTTATCTCTCTATTATATCACATATCTTGAAGATATTGTTAAATATTAAAACTTAATGTCTTCCTAAGCATTAATAAAGTGTGACTGATTTTTGAGCTTTAAAAGAATATTCTTTTTCTTACACATCATCTAAAGAGTAAAATGAATAAAAGAAAGGAAAACAACATTTTTTCCCCTTCATAATTCTAAGTTTGCTTAAATGCCACAAATAAATTGTGTCTTTTAATTTACTAATAAGCACCAAACAGTCACTGATTTTTTAGGTACACCTTCAAGAGGCAGACTGAAAACCTTGCCTCTCTACCCCTGATCTCTATTCCTTTGACCCACAGATTCAAACTGATCTGAGATACCTGACTACACGATTCCATGTTTGCCAGTTCTAGCAGAAAATGCAAACCATGTGACTATCACAAGGGAACCCTTGACAGAGCAACTTCCAGCTTAGCCCCTTAGGGCAAGTGCCAAGACCATTGCCTATTAATTGACGGAATGTGCAAGAATAGAAACCTCTTTCTTCCTTCTAAATATGCTATTACTTACTAGTAAATATCCTAGTGGGGGCTTCATTGTGCAAGCAATGCTCATACATTACTAGTCTTCACAAATAGTTTTTTCCATTATTTGAAGTTATATTTTCTAGCCTAGAAGCTAAAAAGTGAACCATCCTTGCCCTAGCCAGTTTGGCTCAGTGGACAGAGCATCGGCCTGCGGAATGAAGGGTACCAGATTCAATTGCAATCAAGGGCACATACCCAGGTTACGGGCTCCATCCCCACTAAGGGAGCATGCAGAAGGCAGCTGATCAATGATTCTCTCTCATCATTAATGTTTTAATCTCTCCCTTCCTCTCTAAAATCAATAAAGTTATATAAAAAGGTGAATCATCCTGATTTTATTTGGATGTTCTTTATTATTTCACTTAACATTAAGCCTCTACCATTTACCCTTCTCTAATTTTTTCATTTTTTGAGAATAAGGGCAAGAACCTTGGAAGCAACTCAATCTAGCTCTGCCCGCAGTAGCAGTGTGACCTAAGACAAGTTACTTATTTCTCTGTATCTCAATTCCTTTTACTACTCCTACTACTACTACTACTCCTACCACTAATTTCACAGGGTTGCTGTGAGGAATAATAAGACACAAAGTACTTAACAAGCAGTATGCATTAAAGGTCCTGCCCTTCTAGAAAATACATTCTTGGCTCTAGCACTTTCTAACTCTTGTTACTGAAACTGTCTAGGTCTCCATTTTCACATCTGTAAAACCAAAGAAAATAACACAAAGCTCCAGGTATGTAGTGAAGACTAGAAATAAGTTATGTAAAGCAGTTAGCATAGTATCTCAATAAATGTTAGTCTTAACTTAAAAATATTAGCACCCCCCACCAAAAAAAATTAGCTCCCTTCCTTCCAACTTGAAGTTGTGTTGCTGAGTGTCCCTAAATTGGTTGCTTTTCACTCAACCATTTCGATTTATCTGTCAGTACATATCCAAACCTGTGCTGTGGGCTCCAGGAAGCAGGACTGCCTTTCTGCGGGTGCCTTTCCTTCAAGTTTGAAATAGACACCAACTGATTTAACACATATATAGAGGCAAGAGAGGCTGTAGCGGCACAGCGAGCACTATAAAGAAATTTTGTTTAACGCTGTAATAGGGTTTAGGTGCTTCTCAAGTGCAATAATGTGAGCTATTCCCCAGCTTTAAATAAATTAACATGAGAGATAGGAGCCTATACACAGTAAATGCTTAAATTCTTGGCAGAAGACCAAGTAAGACAATACAAAAGGCACTAACTAAAAACAGTCCCAAAACTCCAGAAACAAGGAGTCAAAAGCAATAGGGAAAAGTTATACATGTAGCCATAATTTAATGGCAAGTTTGGACTGAGCCCTCAAAAACAGCTTTTGTTTTTCTGAGTTTTTTATTTTATTTTTAAGCTTTTAAAAAATAATATTTAACTCTCAAGACAATGCTTATCTCTGGCTGTGGAATTTTGCAATTCTTAAATTCTAACAAGCAACTATTCTAATTTGTTAGTCATTGCTAGAACAATGTAAGTCTTTATCACAATTCATCTAAGCTTCAAGACTTTAGAACTTTATCATGGTTCTAAGCTTATAGATGTTACATGGATCCCAAAGAGTATATTCTTTGCCACATTCATTCACCAAAATACCTAAACAAAAACCTCAATAATCTATCATTATGGCATACAGCAATATAATGCCTAGGGGCAAAGTTCACTCACAGCAGCTCTCCACCACAAATGAACACCTAGACAGCCTGTAGGCGATTCATAGTACAAGCATATGATTTCAGTCATACACAAATCCTACAAAGCAATTCATCATCTTTTAATATCGTGGTCCCACGGGAAAGAGAAAAAAACACACCCATAAATAGAATTTCTTTATAACTCTCTGGATCACTCAAGGAGTCCTCCTGTTAGACATTATCTCTTTTTGTCTTCCATTGCTGCTAAACATGCACTTTCCTCTCTACTCAACCAAATCTTTCCTTAAGAGACACTATGGTGATGTCTTTGTTATGTCGTTTTCCTCACTTTGATTCTAACCCAAGCCATTCAAACTTTAGAGTTACCAAAACCCATTTAACTTCATGAATCCCTGCTCTTCACTAGAACAACCCACAAGATCTCCCAATTTTCACATTTAGTGCTCACTATTTATTGCTTCATATCTTTCTTTCCTAATCATACTAAATCATTTGGCAGAACTTTGTGAAGTTATTTTACTCATGTGCACCAAATACCAAAGCAACATCATTTTTAAAAACTGTTAGAAAAGATACTCATGGAATGTAAATAACAAAACAAATAAATTCTAAAATTATTAAGTCTGATAAAACAAATATTCAGAGTGAATATAAAGCATGTTTTTCTTTCAAACAGTTAATAGTTCTATATGGATATACATGGATTGATGTTCAACATATCATCACTATCTAGTAAGTAAAATAAAGCCATGGAACAATGGGTAGAGTATGTATACCAATTTATACAGATATACTATCTGTATAAAGAGAAATGTATAGATGCATGCTGGTGTATATCTGCATAAACTAATCTCTGGAAAGATGAAAGGAAACTGGTAATAGGAATTAACACTAAAAAACTGGCTGACTGGGAAGTGAGGAAGAGACTTACTTTTTCACCTACCCATTTTGTAGCATTTAAATTGTATACTATATACATGTATTTACCACTCCAAATAATATTTTAAATGGAATAAAACAATTACTTAGAGAGTCTGTCTGTTGAAAACATTTTTAGATACCTGTGTTTTAGTGATTAACATAAGAATTAAAATGTTCCATGGTGCATATGATTCATTGTGATAAAGACCCTTATCCAATCATTTATTGGGTAACTAGGGAGAGTCTATATCCTAGCCCCTATACAACTTTAAACTTAGATAAATTTTTATCCTAAAAAGTTATCTATAACAAATAATCAATAATCCCATCTACATTAAATTTGTAATCATTAACCTTTTTAGTGAAGACAGCATGAAGAAATGAGAAAGACAGTAGTTGTGAAACTAGAAACACATGGAATTGAATCCTCCACTTTCTAGCTGTATGACTGTCAGCTAATCACTTAGCTTATCTGAACAGCAATTTCCCTCTTAAGGGCAGAGGCCACGGCCAATTCCAGCCTGTCACATATTTTTTGTAAAGTTTTATTGGGGCAAGTTATGCCCACTTGCTTGCATATTGTCTATGGCTGCTTTCGCAGTAGAATGTCAGATTTGACTGGTTTTGGCAGAGACTATATACCCTGCAGAGCTGAGAATATTCATTATCTGGCCCTTTACAAAAGTTTATCTGCCCCTGCCTAATAGGAGAATGCAGACAGACCACATCTGCGTTGAAATTCTTTGTAAGCATTAAGAATGTAAAGCTCCACTCTGAGCAGGCAGCAGTCAAAACTATTTTCAGAATAACATAAAGACATTATTCATCTTTTTCATCTGATTTTCCCCCAAGTACACAATAGAGTTTTCCAGAGGCTACATGATGTGTGATGTCACAACAGACTACATGCAGAAGCAGACACGAGATACAGCTGTTTTCCCTTAAGCCAGACATTAAAGAGATTTGAAAAAACTGTTATTCTTCTGACTAAATATTTTTCTCTTTTAGAGAATTGTTATTTTAGTTAAAAATGGGCTATTTGCTTTAACATGAAATGGGTTTATTATTGCTATTTTTAGTTTTTTCCGTTTGGAGTAAATATTGGTAAGTTTAATCCACATAAATAAAAGCTCTCCGTAAGGTTTATAGGTGTTTTGAGAACAAAAAGTTTGAGAATCCACTACACTATAGCTCTAATGCATCAGGATGATTAACTGGCTTACCAGAACAGCCTATAGACTTGGTAGGATTTGGATAAACAGAGTAGAGTCTACCAGGACATCAATAACACCACCACCATCCAGGAGGCAGTTTAAGGAGAGAAATTTAATAATAATAATTAGAAGCTCTCTGGAGTACTTGTAAAACTTTTTACTCAAAACTTTGAAGACGACAACTTGTCCTTTCAATGTTATGTAAGGGAAATGCCTGGCCAAAAATTATCGACTGCCTCCTTTACCCACTGTGACTACAGCACCCCTAAACACTGCAACAAATTCACAAGGGTGTGGTGGGATATTTTTAATTTGGGGGGGGGTAAAGAAAACAGCATTTGTCAGAGACTATGCAAACTACTAGCTCAGTGTCAAAATTAAACTGTGCTGTATTCCCTGCAATCAAGTCAAGTCTTTGTGAAACTGGATTTTCAGTGTTGTGATATAAAGTAAAATCTATATGGACTGGAAATAAAAGTAGAGGTGTCCAATCTGATTCCAAGATTTGAGAAGTTGTACAGTGCCCAACAGGCATGCATGTCCTAATTAATAAGCAATTGTGGTTATTTAAGACTAAAATAAATTTTCCCTGGCTGGTATGTCTCAGTTGGTTAGAGCGTAGACCTGTACATCTAAAGGTGGTGGGTTCGATTTCCCTTCAGAACATATACCCAGGCTATGGGTTCGATCCCCAGTCAGGGCAAGTAGAAAGCAGTTGACTGATGTTTTTCTCTCACACATTTGCTTCTCTCTCCCTCCCCTCCTCTCCGTAAATAAATTCTTAAAAAATAATGAATTTATATGCATTATTTGTTCAAATAGCTACCACATTACAGATGCACAAACACCTATTAATTTTCTATAAAATCTAGCTGCTCAAATGCTCTCTGACCTGGTTTTTACATCTCACCTGTTCCTACACTAATTAAAGAGTTGATTAAAATGTTTGGCATTTGTTCATTTTATATTTGCATCAGAGTTCCAATTTTATCTTGTTGTAAATTATACTTTAGTATACTGAAGTTGTCCTTTTCCAGTGTATCTAGGAATAACTATTTTAAAAAGCTAAATTTTTAAAGATTTCACTAACTCATCATCAAGCACTGTGGAGGTACGGATATACAGGAATACATGAAGGATCGAAAAGACTTCATATATACTCTCAAGTTCAAATAAAGGACATATTTATGTGTTAGAATAAAATTATACCATCTCAAAATTCTATTTGGTTTTAAGCATTCTCCAATTTCTAATAAATACATCAATCCTTTTGTAATCAGAAAAATACACTCTAATGTTCATTTTTTTATAATGTTTGGGATGATTTATGAACACATTCTCCAAAAAAGCATTATTAATGAAAGCTTTAAAAAGTGAATAAATAGTATTAAATTAAATTCCTTCAAATAAAACATATTCGTATTTTTTATTAAACTAAGAACAAAGAAACAAATGGGTATATTTGTACAATTAGCACCTTTTAATGCCAGTAAACTAAAAATATAGATACTTCATTTACCCTCAACCTTCCACTTATTTCTTCTATATTTTTTTTTATTTCATGTCAAATATTCTTATCTAGACCATTCTTCTCACTTTAAGCTATAGACATGATAACTGTGTTTAAGAAGTTAGAAGACTAGTAAAAACATCCCCACTTTCTGATACTTTTATGAGGAATGGGTAGGGAAAAACACAAAGTAAAAAGTAAGTGCATAAATATGTTTCTAGATGTGTTGAATGATGCCCATCCAAAAAAAGAAAATTCTGTAAGTGTTGGTGGTTTGTAAGCAGCTTCCTTCTTTTTTCATCTGACAAATGTGAGTACTAGATCCATTTCTGTCTGGATCACTTTTCACTTATGCTGTCTCTTTTATTACCCAGAGTAGCTATCAAATCTTACTACTAAAGATACTTAGTCTAACACTACTTAGAGCTCTTTTTAATACATGAAATATCAAAAATAGACTATCACACTTGATGTGAACCTTAATAGTCAAAGGTACCTCTTTAAAACATCATATGTATCTAAGACCAAAATCAAATCTATGAAAATACTTGGTATAAAATTGGTGAATTTTATGGAAATTTCACCATCTTCTATAAATGCATAGTTTAGAGAAAATATCCTATATAATAAAATCCTAATATGCTAAGTGTCTGGTCATCCGTTCAACCAATCAAAGCGTAATATGCTAATGATATGCTAAGGCAGCTCAACTGCTCGCTATGACACACACTGACCACCAGGGGGCAGTCAACCGGTCGACCTGTTGCCATCACGTGCACTGACCACCAGGGTGCAGATGCTCCAAGTGGTAGATTAGCATACTGCTGGGATCTGGCCAATTGGGTCTGAGCAAGATGAGCTGGACATTTCCTGGAGCCCTCCCGTGGTCCCTCCCAAGCTGGCCAACCTCCCACATCCCTCCCCAGCCCCAATTGTGCATGGTGCAGTTCCTTGGCTTGGCCTGCACCCTCTCATAATCCAGGACCCCTTAGGGGATGTCAGAGAGCCGGTTCAGCCCAATCCTGCAGGGCAGGCTGAGGGAACCCACTGGTGCCTGAATCCGTGCACCGGGCCTCTAGTAAGATTTAAATATAAAAACAATATCAAATGATCTGAAGGAGTAAAAATAAAATTGTGCACACTGCTATTCCTGACTTATGATCACTTAATTTTGAAAAGTTTATCAGTTTCATTCATAATATAGTGACTAGTATATAATGTCATGGAACTAGAAAGAAATGTTTGCAACAGGCTTTAAATAATTTGTTTGTCTAGTCATTCATTCAGCCAGTTACATGAATCATCTCATTTAATCCTCAAAACAACCTATATAAAGTAGGCATCATTATTATTACCTTTATTATTATTCTACTCAGTTTAGAAAAAAAAATCACAAGAACAGAAACATAAGATATAGTGAGTAGACCAGTGTAACTAAGCACACTAAGAGCTTGATTAGGATAGGAGTTATAATAAAGTCCTACTAGTAAACTTCAGTCATTTATTTCCAAAGAAGCAGCCTAGTGGATGGCAGATTCTGGCTCATCAGTAATCCGTGTAATAATGTGTATGTGCATTACTTTCTTGAAAAAGTCCCATGTACAAAAAGTTCTAATTCCTGAATGCAAGATTTATAATCCTAAATACTTCTGTGTGCTCATCTCTCTTCTCACTTTTCACACAATTCTCAAGTATATTCAAGTGACAAAATAAATAGTATTTTTATATATCTTTCACCAGATAAACTAACAGAAAATGACTACATATATTATAGGCCCATGGGAAAAAAGCTGCAAAACTATGACACATGATTAGATAAGTCTAAATTGTCCCATTAATATTCTTTTATGGATTGTCCATCAACTAGCTCTTGTTCAAAGTGGCAAAAAGCATCACACGTACAAAGTAAATTTATGAGGAAAACTGAAAAAAGGATGACTAGTGATCTTATTTTTCGGAACATTGGGAGATTTCCTTTACCTTTCACACTATAAGAATCTGTTTACATGTCTGCTTAACCTCTAGATAAAAGATCCCTTTCCCCGCCTTTTTATCTTTGCATCTCTGGAAGGAAACACAGATAACTGGCCTTTAATAAGGAGAGAAAAAGGAAAGAGGAGCATGGGTAGAAGAATGAGCAGTGGCCTGGCCGGCACAGCTCAGTGGTTGAGCCTCAGCCTATGAGCCAGGAGGTCACCGTTCAATTCCCCATCAGGCACATGCCTGGGTTTCGGGCTCGATCCCCAGTGAGGTGCGTGACATAAAAAAGTAATTAGAAGATTTGAAAGTATATGAGGCTATCTGAACTATCATCTAAGAGGAGGGCAGGTTTGCACATGAAGAAGAGACAGCTAATTCATTCAGAAAATGCACTAGCAAGTTGGTTATTTGTGTTTACCAATGTTTGTATTAGCCCAACTAATATAAACCTGATTCCTACAAAAGATCAAAGGTGCAAATTGTCATTGGGGGCAATCAATTATTTTGCTAAAAATGGCATTCAAAGGCTAAAATTAATAGACTAAAAATTGCAATAATCAAATGTGGGCTGGAATTAAATTAGAGAATAAACAGCTCTCTAATAATTTCTAAATCATTTTTAAAACTAGAGGCACGGTGCACAAATATTTGTGCACTCGGGGGGGGGAGAGGGTCCCTCAGCCCGGCCTGTGCCCTCTTACACACTGGGACCCCTCAGGGGATGACCACTTGCTGGCTTCGGCCTGCCCCCCCGGGGCTCCGTACCCTGTGACCACAGAGCAGGGCCGATCGGGGGTTGGGGAGCTCCCCCCTGTCACGCACAGAGCAGGCCCATCAGGGGGTTGGGGAGCTCCCCTCTGTCACACACAGAGCAGGGCCCATCAGGAGGTTGGGGAGCTCCCCCGTCATGCACAGAGCAGGGCCCATCAGGGGGCTGAGTAGATCCCCCCTGTCACTCACAGAGTAGGACCAATAAGGGAGTTGGGGCACCGCCCCTGTCACACACAGAGCAGAGCGGATCAGGGGGTTGGGGCACTGCCCTCTAGTATAAAATAGATTCATAACTACATCTGACTTTTAAACATTATTTTTTAACTATTAAAAATACAAATTGCTGTCCAGATGGCGTGGCTCAGTGGTTGAGCATCGACCTATGAACCAGGAGGTCACGGTTTGATTCCTGGTTAGGGCACATGCCTGGGTTGCGATTTGATCCCCTGTGTGGGGTGTGCAGGTGGCAGCCAATCAATGATTCTCTCTCATCATTGATGGTTCTAGCTCTCTCTCCCTCTCCCTTTCTGAAAGCACTAAATAGAATTGCTCCTCTTTCAATCATTATTTTATTTCTACATTTCCTTTCATTCCTCAAATTCCTGTCACATCATCACACATTTAGGACTGGCTCAGTTAACTCACCAGTGAGCAGCTGTGGGGATGCACACTAAGCATAGCGAGCCATACTAAGAATCGTATAGAGATCCTTGTGCTAAAGCAATTCCATAGTTAACCATTTAGACTCACCAACATTAAAAGCCAAAACTTTAACCATTCAGAAAGTTGAGGGAAAACGCAAAGACTAATTATGTTCTCGGAACATATGCATTGGTCAGATCAAATCAAAATCAATAAAAGAAAAAGTTCCTCAATCAAAGCATCTGTAAATAGAATCACACTTTTACACACGCATACAAACTGGCACCTTTCTAAAAGTGTCATTATCCTTTCCACACAAACTTTGATATACATAATACCTACTATGTTCTATTTGAATACACTTCTTAAATAAATCCTAAAGAATTTTAAATGTACTAAAGGAGGAAAAAATATTTCAAGGAACTTCATGGTGATTTGGGGGGATGGGGGGCCGCAGCAGGCAGTCCTTATTTTATCAGATTTGAAAAAAGAAACCAAATTTCCATAACTTAGATTTGGTTAATGAGCAGATTCCACACAACTACTTCATCAAAGCTTTAGACATAAAGCTTGCTAATTGAATCTCTGGTAGGAAATTAAGAAAGTAAAGGTTCCAAAAGTGGCAAGAGTTGACAGCAAAATTCTGGCAAACTACCCAAAAGATCTAACCTTAGCGCTACCATAAAAGGCTTCAAGAACTCTTACCTATAGCCAGGAATTGGGACTTTTAGCTTAGGACAAGTATGGCAGTAAAAAAATAAAATAAAGAAGAATAAAGACTGTGTACCCTGCTCTTCAGAAATGAAGTAATCACCATCAACTTATGATTTTAATTAAGTCTATCCTGTGTTCAGAGGTAAGTGGGTAAATATTTCATTTTGAGTGTTTTGTTTATTGGTTCTGGTTTGATTAATCTAAGCCTCCATTTTTGTTTAGTATCAAGGACTGCCTTTGATGGTCAAAAGTTTAGCACTGTTTAGCAGTAATTCACAGTCCTTGTTTGTCAATTAGCAAGGATGTGCTGATTGACTTTTAAGGGGCATCAATCCTATAAATATTGTCACCATTTGAATTCATTTGACTGTTTTTAAAGGTTATGCGATATAATACCTTAAAGAAGAAAAATAACAAAATAAAATATTTCAATTCTAAAAAGTGTGGTAATAAGGAGCTTATACGTAGGCAATAGTAATAATCATCTTTCTAGTTCAATTTTTAGTATTCCACAGAAATTTTGTAATGCAGTGTTTAATAAAATGTGATCCAGAAATCTATTGTAGTACATATAAACTACTAGCATTATTAGAAAGTAAACAAATAAGCTGCTTCCCCCACCCACCTCTTCCCCAAAGATAGTTGTGGTCAAGCAAAAGCAACCGAAAAAACCAAGAGCATTCTAAACACTCACCTTTTGTTGACTGGCTTTTCATCCTTTTCATACGGTCGAACAAACCATTTCCCAATCCTAACGAAGTTCTTATCCATTAGGCACCTATGATAATTACATCAAGAATTATTTTTATAGTTTCAATAATAAATTAGGAAGTCATTGCATCAATAATCACAAATGGCATACATCATTGGAAATAAAAAACATCAGCACTTAAACTGTCAAAATGTTTCCTCATCACTGAGATTTTCAAAATTTCCTTACTGTGAAGATATGACATAATTCTGTAAGATAGTATAATATTATCTTGCAAGACCACTTGCAAGATTTATAAAATGTTCTTCAATCAACAGTCCTAGGAAAGCATTTCTCTTTAGAAATAATTCCTAGATCCCTACTACAGCTCAAAATTCACTGTTTCAAGAAGAAGAAAAAAACACAGCTACTGAAAATGAAAATGGTATCAGGGTGAGGTGTGTGTGTGTGTGTGTGTGTGTGTGTGTGTGTGTGTGTTGTCATATGGCTCTAAATAATTAACTACACAAGCAACTTGATTCCAAAGTTGGCATGCCGCAAACTCTAATCCTAAAGTCATGGGCAGACCAGATATTGGATTATAGGTGCCACAGCAGCAGCCACAGTCTAACTCCGCAAGCCATTTCCCAGATGGGACAGTTAGGAGGGTTAGAAGGGAGCCACCACAAACTTTGGGTTCCTTTGTGTCCCTCAAATTATGAAATTATAAGTATGACGGTTTTCATAGATTAAAAAGTCCAAATATAGTTTTCCTCTACCACACTCTCAACCAAACTGCACTTTAGGTTATCAAGAAGTTATAGTGCCTGGTTAGTGTGGCTCAGTGGCTGAGCATCGACATATGAACCAGGAGGTCACAGGTCGATTCCCAGTAGGGGGCATGCACGAAGCAGCTAATCAATGATTCTCTCTCATCACTGATGTTTCTCTCTCTCTCCCTCTCTTTGCCTCTCCAAAATACATACACACACACACACACACACACACACACACACAAAGAGCTGCACAGGTACACTAAATTTTATATAATTTCATAATAGAGTAACTTCACCAGTATCAAAGCCTTTACCTTACCACTCTAATCTATACCAAACACATATGCAAAGAAGTCTCCTTTCTAGAAACTGCAGTGCTCCCAAACCCCAACCAGATAACAGAAACCCATATAATTTAAGGGCTGAAGAAAGTTTTTCAGCTGATTCCTTCTATTAGGAACTCCATTACATTGGTTTCCTACTATACCCTAGCAGCGGTTCTCAACCTGTGGGTCGCGACCCCTGAAAATACATCCTGCATATCAGTATTTACATTACGATTCATAACAGTAGCAAAATTATATTTATGAAGTAGCAATGAAAATAATTTTATGGTTGGGGGTCACCACAACATGAGGAACTGTATTAAAGGGTCGCATTAGGAAGGTTGAGAACCACTGCTAGTGGATGCTCCCTCCTCTAGCCAAACACACTTTATTATTCCCATCCTCTCCAAAATCTCTTTAAGGTTAGGCTCTTTTGTAGGCCTACTCTCGCATGAAACATTCATTCTAGTGCAATTCCAAAGAACCACAAAAAAATGTTTACTTTTTAAAATTTTTAAAGTCTTAATTTTTTCATCCAAAATATATTAAATAAGTAGATAAATTGATTATCTTAAGGTGAACATGTTTCTCTCTATTCATTCACAATTAGACATGTGCTTTCATTCACTTGTGTCTGTAATGTCTAGTGTCTCTTCCTTTAAAGCAGCGGTCACCAACCTTTCGCACCTCATGGACCACCAGTGGTCCGTGGACCACCAGTTGGCGACTGCTGCTTTAAAGCATATATACCACTTAGGTCTAAAGACTCATTTTCCTACTATCCTTTAGAGAACTGCACACTGTCACAGTTCAGTAAAATGGGATCTCACTGATTAACCATGTCCTGCTCCTGTGACCATATTATACTCAAAGACTCTCAATGTTGCAATGTTATATCGCCATTTCTTCACCTAGGGCTGAACCTACCACTGTGCTCTAGTGAATACAGGGTGGGCAAAAGAAAGTTTACAGGTGTGAGTATGCAAAACACAGAGTTTATTCTTGTTTTATTATTCACTAATTATTGTATTATTTAGTTGTATTACAACTGCAAATCTACTTTGCCCACCCCATATATTTACTATTTTGAAATCCTTGACTCAACACATCCAAGGACAGTGCTCATTTACCCTCTGATGATCACCTCTATTGGATCACAATACCACAGGACATTAAAAGCTAGTAATTTACAAATATGTTATTTACAAATATGTCATCATAATTACAATTACAATTTTCATGTATTTCTATCTGTACTTTTCCAAATGAATATCTTCACTCTAAACTGCAACTCTGGCAAATCAAGAGGCTCTGAGCCAAAGGCAATTTTACAGCTGTGTTATAAATTACTGAGGGGTGAATATGCTGACAATCCATTAGGAAAGCAGCACCAGTGGACTACCCTGAAGAGCCATTATATTTAGAAATGTTAAATACCCACAGATTAAAGTCTCCCTAAGTAAGTGTGGACAGAATAGAGCAAAACAGCATCAAAAGACCCATGTAATCTTCTATTGTGTGCAAAGCAATGATTTGCATGTTTGAGGTGGAAAAATACCTTTCCATCAAAATCAGCTTAAGTTTTATTCTAAAAACTTAGGAAGAAAGGGGGAAGGAGAATCAAGTCAAATTAGCAGAGATTCTATATAAGTAAAAACCAAATTAATGATCTTTTATCATTCTGGGCATTTTGCCAAAAAGGGCTAATTGATCATTAAGAAAACAGGAAGCACAGTTACTTTCTCAGAAGAAAGAAAAAATAAGCATGATCTAAAATTATAAAAGTTGGAAGGCCTAAATATTCAAATATTGAAATTCTAAATCACAAATGAAGAAAATACGCATAGAAGCCAATATGGCTCAGTTTTTAAAAACATGTATAAATACATCCATAATTGTGTTTTAGAAACATATCTGTGTTTAAATAATATAACTAGCACCTGATTAGAGGATAGATTATTAGAAGGGAGAAGACCTCAACTGACAGGTATGGTAGATTTTATCCTCTTCCTAAACGTGTGCCATCCCGCGCCGTCTCTCACTGACATCGTTTGGCCATGTGACTTTGGCACCTCCTGCTAATGGATTTTACTTTCTCATCCATTTGACTTTGGTGGCAAATATCTTGGTCAGTAAAATGTGAGCAGAAATGACATACCCCACTTTTGAACAGAGCCTTCGAGGGGCTATTATGTATTTTACCACTGCCTTCTGCAAACAGCCCAACAAGTCTTTGAACGGGCTGCCACATCAGCAGATTCCTGCTTGCAAGGGAGTGCTGAAGTAAAGGAATCACAATGGATAGCAGCATGAGCAAGAAATAAACTTCATCCAGCCAGTGTGGCTCAATGGTTGAGGGTCGACCCTTGAACCAGGAGGTCAGGGTTCAATGGGTTCAATTCCTGGTCAGGGCACATGCACAGGTTGTGGGCTCAATCCCCATTAGGTAGTGTGCAGGAGGAAGACAATGAATGATTCACTCTCACTGATATTTCTCTCTCTCTTTTCCCCCCTCCCTTCCTCTCTGAAATCAATAAAAATATGTTTTTTAAAAAAAGAAAGAAACCTCAATTGTTATAAAGTAAGATCTTTCATGTCTTTTGTTACTGAAGCATAACTGAGCCTAACCTGGTTGGTAAAAGAGATCACTGCAATGTTTCATGAAACACGTATCTTAAAAGTAGGCCAGTGGCAACCAAAATGAAGAGAATGGAACTGACTAGAGAAATACCTGGAAAGCTGAAGGAAAGGTGGGGGATTCAATTGTAGAATAAGGACCACATGGAAATAGAATTGGATGAATTATGTATGATCACCAAAGAAAAGAACTAAGATAAAGAAATAAAAGTTAAAGGGAGACAGATTTTTGCTCAGCTTAAGAAAGACTTTCTAACAATGAGTGCTCTCTAAATATGAAAAGCCCTCCTTTGGGAAACTGTGCTCACATAACCACAAGTATTCAAGGGGAAGAACAGATGACCACATAGGAAGGATATTATAGAATGGGATTCCAACACCTAGGAAAACAAGTTGACTTTTAATATTGTGCCCAATTCTGAAAATAGTATCAATACTTCTATTGGCTGATATTAACAGCGGTTAACCATTTATTGAGCTCTTAAAACAAAGGTCATAGTTAATAAGTACTTACTAATTTACAGTGGAGAAAACTAGCAAAATGCCACCTCAAACAAGTGATCAACAATATTAATATTAAAAATAGGATACTGAAATCATGGACCTCCTACACAGCATCACTTGTATGGTATTCCTATTCAATAGCATAACATAATCATTAGGAAACTATCTCAAATTGAGGAATTTTACAGAAAACACTAGAGGCCCAATGCACGAATTTTCGTGCAAGAATGGGCCTTCCTTCCCCCGGGTGACGGCATCACCTTCGTTCCGGCCCGGAGCCACCTTTCTGCCTTCCCATGTTGCCCAGAGTCCCATAGTGGCTGGGGCCATGGAGACAATGCAAGCTATATAGAACATAACTGGGACAACAGATAAGTTCTGAATGGAGCTACAGATTAGACAATGGCATTTTATCAGTGTTCAATTTCTCAATTTTCCTAATTGTACTGTGTTTATATGAGAGGCTATCCTTGTTCTTAGGAAATGTACACCTACTAAGTGTGCCGGTTAATAATGGTGGATTTTGTAATCAAAGAAAACACGATAATTTCAAGAGAAACATCAAAAGTGCTTTATTCAAAGTAATGTCCATCACTAGCTACATAGTTCCCCCATCTTTCAGGTAATTTGTGGATACCGTCACAATATAAGTTTTCTTGTTTTGAGGCAAACTATTCAGAGACCCAATTTTTAAGTGCTGCTCAGAAACTGCGTATGCCATCGATGGGAACAAGTAGTAATCTGAAGGAGCAAGGTCTGGTGAATATAGCGGGTGGGTTAATACTTCCCAGGCAAGCTCTTTTAACGTGTCTTTAACTGGTTTTGAAGTGTGTGAAGGTGCGTTATCATGAAGCAAAATTACTTTGCCTTGTCTTCTGGAACATTCTGATCGTTTTACCATCAAAACATGGTTCAAATTGATTATTTGCTGTCGGTAGCAATCAGTATTAACGGTTTCACCTCATTTTAGAAGCTCAGAATACTCCACACCTTCCTGATCCCACCAAACGCAGAGCATTGTCTTCTTTCCGAAGCGAATTGGCCTTGCAGTCGATGATGAGGGTTGACCTGGATCAACCCATGATTTTGTGCACTTGGGATTCTCAAAATAAATCCACTTTTCATTGCCAGTCACAATTCAATGCAAAAAAAGACTTTCTTTCGTGCCGTTGAAGCAACATTTTACTGATGACTTTTCGGTTTTCCATTTGTCTTTCGTTCAGTTGATGTGGCACCCATTTTCCTTCCTTTAAAATCTTTCCCATTGCTTGTAAATCATCAGAAATTGTTTGCTGAGCAACGTTTAATCTTTCTGCAAGTTGTTTTTGAGTTTGACACGCATCTGCATCCAATAATAGTTGTAATTGTTGGTCTTCAAACTTTTTCAGTTGACCTTGGTCTTTCACATTGAAATCATCACTTTTAAAGCGTTTGAACCAGCATTCACAAGGATCTTGAGATGAAGCATGTTCACCATAAGCTTCCCGAAGTATATGATAGCTTTGAGCAGCACTCTTCTTCAAAATAATGAATTAAAACTCCTCCGAAATGCTCTTTTTCTGGTATGAAATTCTACATTTTTAAGCGTAAAAATATCTATGATGTTAACACCCTTCAGAAAATCTGACATATGAACTTTTGAAGCTTGTTGTCAATACAACAAAATCGCATACATATCAAATCGCATATATATCAAAGTATGTGTAACTCCATCTATTGAAAAAAATCTGCATTATTAACCGGTACACCTGGTAAATACTTAGAACCACCTTAGGTATGCAAATGACTCTCAAGTGGTTCAGGGAAATTTTTTAAAACACACACACACACACACACACACACACACACGGGAGGGGGCGGAGGTTGTTTAGGACAAGCAACCACTTTAATTATCAAGCAAACTGTGCAAATAAAAACTACTGGTGAATCTGTGTATGCAGATATATGGGAATTATTTGTGTTATTCTTGAAAATTCTCTAACTTTGAAATTATAGCAATATAAAAAAACACGAGAGTTATAATTTTATTTTTATAAAACTGCATTACAGCATTTTCAGAACTACAGGAAACCCTCTAAGTATCTAGCATTAAACTTGGGTTTCTCAAAATCACCTTGATGCTGTTCCTTCTCTTACCTTTCTAACAGATTGTGGATTGCTTTGAAGAGCAGCGTCCGACATTCATAGGAAAGGCCATTTTCCCAGAGTCCTTCTTCCACAACTGGGAAAAGAAAAGAAAAGAACCAGTTAGCAGGGCATCCAAATAAAAACAAGCTTTAAAACAATTTTTTTCTAAAGCAAAGTGAATAAGTAAATGTAAATAAACTCTCTCAAACTTAAACAGAGAAAGGAAGTTAAGTACTTAAAGTCATAAAATACAAAATACCTAACAAAATATATGCTTAGATTTTAAAGTCTTTGAAACATCAGCATGGTACAATCCCTCTCCCATAAAAGTCTTTCAAACCTGCTTATTCTGCTCTACCCAGTTTGGCTCAGTGGATAGAGCGCCGGTCTGAAGACTGAAAAGTCCCAGTTTCGATTCCAGTCAAGGGCACATGCCCAGGTTGCAGGCTCAATCCCCAGTAGGGGGCATACAGGAGGCAGTCGATCCATGATTCTCTCTCATCATTGATGTTTCTCTCTCTCCCTCTCCCTTCCTTTCTGAAATCAATACAAATATATTTTTTAAAAACCTGTTTATTCCGAGTTTAAAATCATTTGAAATTCTCAAATCAATCTTTCTACTTTATATTGTGGAAAAGACTAATTTTGTTAGAGTTTCATTTAAATAACTTTAAATACTGAGGTTTTTACAGGAAAAATCAAAAGGAAAAAATACCCAATAATGTCAGAGTTATATAAAAATTTTAAATGTTTTGAAGGCAGTATCTGAATAGGATTTTAAGGACATGATTTTAGGGACAATGTCAGGAAATTAAATCTTACTGTAACATCAATTTATTTCCTGAACTCATAATTTCTTTTTTTTAAGATTTTACTTTTTTAATCTTTATTGTTGAAAGTATTACAAATGTCCCCCTTTTTTCTCCATTGACCCCTCTAGTCTGGATCCACCCCCCTCCATCCCCACCCAGACCCTCACCACACTGAACTCCTAATTGCATGAATGTTTGACATTTGGAGAAATAATACTTGCCTTTGAAATATATTATAACACTAAGCCACAAGTAACTCTAACACCAAGAGAATCAAACAGACTAACATTGCCCATGCATTCCTAACATCTTTTCATTTATAAAAATATATAAAACGCTCTAGAGAAGATAGCTAATTTTCTTTCAAATTGTATTAGTTCAATTCAAGATTGCAAAAAATTGGAAGGATGGAAACGACATTTGTAGAAGAAAATTTTCTGTCCCTTTTCGTTATCTTGACAAAAGGATTCACCAGCGAAAATTCTGACAGAATTAAAACACGTGTTAAATCCACCATACATATTTAATGCTTTTATCAGACTAATTGGCATCTCAAAATGCATCTCCATATTCTCCAATCTGGTAGAATTTGAAGAAGTGTATTTACATTCATAGGTTTTATTTATTGGACTTTTTTAAAAAATGATAAAACTGCATAAATATTTTTTGTCCTCATATGTCAGATAACTATTTTCCTGCCTATATGGCTCATCATTATTTACCAAATTTTCCCAAAACAACCTCTGGAGGAAACATTTCCTCTCATGTATAACTACAGAAATGAAAATAAAACAAGTAAACAAATATTCCTGCTAGCAACAGATTGTCTCTGTTAAAGACAAAGCATCCCAAAGGTTTTTACAATTCTCTGAAAGTGTCATGAATCTCTGTTCTCACACATTTATCTTTTTGGTAGAGCTTTTACTAGGTATGAAAGACAACTAACATTTCAATAAAAGAAACATCCCATAGTAATTGCTTTTCTTTGCTTTCCTAATGTGTTTCACTGATTCTGAAACATGATCAATTTTAAGATGTATCGTTATTTTATATGTCACTGGGGGTAGAACGGTGGGAGGAAGCTGCCAATTAAACTATAACGTGGTACGTAACACTCAGAATTTTTAATTTGTAATTATTTAAAGAGCTTTGAATTGAGATATTTTTTTAATTATTGTTGTACATAAAACAAATAATATATTCAAAGAAATAAGTTTAAAATTCCCAATAGTTCATCAACATTCGAAGTCCAGCTCTTATGAATCACTCAACTTAGTCACTGGTGTCTGTGTTTCTCTACATAATAGTCTTTTGTGCCAAAGAAAGTATTGGTGATGCAGCGTTTGTAAAATGAGTGCCAAGCTGTGTCCAAGTTGGTAACACCCATTCTGCACATTTTTAAAAAACCTTTTAAAATTAAAATCTTCAAACATACTTTAAAATAGAATAATAAGCCAGGTGGCTCAGTTCATTGGAGCGTTGACCCGTGCACCAGAAGGTTGCACATTCAACTCCCCGTCAGGGTACATGTCTAGGTTGTGGGTTTGATCCTGGGTTGGGGCAAGGATGTCTGCTTTCATTGCTCCTATTCCACTTACAGTGGAAATTTCAGCCAATATAATAAGGCAAGAAAAAATGACACCAGGTACAGTGATGAATTGGAAGAAATAAAACTCTACGCACAGAAGACATGACTATCAGAAAATCCTAAAGAATCAACAAAGAAGCTATTAAACTTAAAACTGAATTTAGCTAGATCATAAAATACTAGGTCAGGAGACACAAGACAATCATCCTATCTAATAAAAGACAAAAATGGTAATTGGCGTACAACCAATACCCTTTTCATTGGCTAATCAGGGCTATATGCAAATTAACTGCCAACTAAGATTGGCAGTTAACTGCCAACAAGATGGCGGTTAATTTGCATATGTAGGCACAATGCAGGGAGGCGAAAGGGAAAGCAGGAAGAAGCCCCCTGCCACT
>NW_006283826.1:1056140-1086007 GCF_000327345.1 Myotis davidii
GGGCAGGGGCGGAGCCTGCAACCGCGGGGAGCTGGGGGTCCCCTGCCCAGGCCTGACACCTCTGACAGAGGCGTCGGGCCTGGGCAAGGGGCCGATCCTGCGATTGGAGGATGATGGGGGTCAACGCCTGAGGGCTCCCAGTATGTGAGAGGGGGCAGGCTGGGCTGAGGGACACTCCCCCCTACACACACACACCAAGTGCACGAATTTTGTGCACCGGGCCCCTAGTATTTATATACTGAAATAAATAATTAGAAGTTAACAAATTTTAAGTATCATTTACAACAGCACCAAACAACAAGAAATCCCTAGATATAAACCTTACAAATTATGTTCAAGATCTATATGCTGAAAACTATAATATTAATGAAAAAAATAAAAAACAAATAAATGCAGAGGCATGTATTCATCATGGACTAGAAAAATCATTACTGTTATGATGTCAATTTTTCCCAAAACAATCTAGAGTCAACTGAATGCCAATCAAAATCTCTGCAGGATATTTTGTAGAAATAGAGAAGCTCAGTCTACATATCTAAGTGAAAGAAAAAAAAAAGAAAAAGAAACCAGAATAGTAAAAACAATGTTGTACTTGAGGGACTTATGCCACCTGATTTCCAGATTTACTATAAAGCTAGAATAGACAAGTCAGTGTGGTATAAGAGAAAGGATATATAGATCAATAGAACAAAACAGAGTCCAGAAACAGTATACGGTCAGTTTATTTTCAACAAAGGTGCAAAAGCAGTTCAGTGATCAGAAAAAGTCTTTTCAATAAATGGTACCAGAATTAGTAAATATCCATATATCAAAAAGAAAAAGCCTTAAACCCTACTGCATACCATATATAAATGTAACTCATAATGGATCATAAAACAAAATGCAAAACTTTAAACTATTACATTTTGAAAATACAGAAGAAACTTTTTATACGCTTAGTTTAAGCAAAGAATTCTTAGATGTTACACCAAAACATGATCAATAAGGCAAAAACAATTAAATAGGGCTTCATCAACTGGAGAACTCTGCTCTTCTAAAGACATGAATAAGTTATGTTAAGCTATGGAAAAGACAAGCCAGAGAAGGGAAATAAACAGTTACAAATCACGTACTTTAAAGGACTTGTATTCATAATACGCTATTTTTTATTTTTTTTAAAAACTCTCAAAATTCAACACTAAGAAAAAAAGGCAGTTTTAGAAAATGGTCCAAAGATTTGAACACTTTGCCGAAGAACATATATGAATGGCAAATAAAAACATGAAAAGATCCTCAAAACATCACTAGTCATCATGGAAATGCACATTGAAATGACAATGAGTTATCACCCATTAAAATGGCTTAAAAGAAAAACTGAAAATACTAAGTGCCAGTGAGCATACAAAAAATAACTGGAACTGGCATATACTTCTGATGGGAATACAAAAATAGTACAGCCACTTTGGAAAAGTTGACTTTGGTCATTTTTCTAAACTTAAATATACACTTGCCCACACAGCCCAGCAATATCCCTCTTAGGTATATATTCAAGTAGCATAAGAACTTATGTTCACATGAAACACTGTAACAAACACTTATCATTGTTGTTATCATAACTGCCCAATCCTGGAAACAATCCAAATATCCCTCAATTGAGAAAAGATGAACAGTAGAAAATCCATACAATGGAATACTATACAAAAAGGAACTAGTGATACAATCAAACATTGTATGCTCAGTAAAAAAAAAAAAAAAAAAAAGCCATACTCAAAAAGCCACATGCTATGTGAGTCATTCATATGACATTCTTGCAAGTGCAAACTTAAAGTCATATAAACTGCTCACAAAGGTATCCAGATATTGGAATGGTGGGAGGGGTTGATAACTAAGGGACACTGGAAATCAGTGGGACAGCACTTTTCACCACAACACTATGAGTCAAAGTGAAGGACAGATGACATTCACTTTAGCTACTCAGCATCTGACTTCTTCCTGTCACTGGGAATTAGCTACTTCATGAATTCTGGGTGGAGTCAAAGATGGCCGGTCACCTCTAATAGGAGCTAAAGATACTGATTCTGTCTTTTCCACACCTTCCTACAATGTGGGCAAGGGCACATGCCTGGGTTTCTGGCTTGATTCCCAGTAGGGGGCGTGCAGGAGGCAGCCAATCAATGATTCTTTCTCATCACTGATGTTTCTGTCTCTCGCTCCCTCTCCCTTCCCTTCCTCTCTGAAATCAATAAAAATATATTTTTTAAAAGAATCTACAGTTAAACATAGCTACTACACTCAGTGGCTAATTGGATTTTATATCTACTTTTATAAATAGTAAACATATGAATTATTCCATTAATTAAACTCATCAAGAGAGTTTATTTTCATAGCTGCAGTGATTAGGACATTTCAAATACTCATAACATGTGTTCAGTTGACCTGATATTATGTGTACACATACTTTTCAAATTTCATTTGTATCAGCGTCAACATAAAAAATCCTTACATTTAATTAAGTGAATTCATGGCAAAGAAGAGATTCAAACCCAAGTTTTCTGACTCTAACACCATGTTCCTTCTGTGAAACCATACTTCTCCACAGGGTTAGTGTTAACTCACCTCATCCCCCTCCTTTTACTTTTAATACTGACTAGAAAAGCAACTTTCAACACTGAAGTTAAATTACCCTTTGGATCCACCATTTGCACTTTAAATTAATGTTTTCTAATAGCTGCAAGTAACCTTTTCAAAAGTTAAACAAAATTGAAATTGCTTCTGCCATCTATTTGTACAGCTCCATGGGAAAGTCAGAGAAAAATCACATAATAGCTTTTAAAACTAATTTATTTGAGACACCCTACTCCCAAGGTAAAATTTAAGCTAACACTTCATGTACTTGATATGAGATTCTTCAGAAAGCATCCTTTAGGACTGGGGGAGTGAGAGGGGAGGTCCAGAAAGTAGTTAGTCTAGGTTAAGGGTTAAGTTTCTATAATGCACTTACTACTTAATCCCCTATCTCCCTTCCAAGGTGGACTGAGTAGAAAAGCAACTGCCAAAAAGTTGATGAGACCTGCAGGTGCTGGCGCCTGTCTTTATGAAACCTACAATCTCCCCAGGGTATACTAACTCCATTTTTTTAAGCCTTTTTAATTCTTTTGATCTTCCAAGTTTCAACTTAAATCCTTATTAATTACTTCAGAATATAAAGTTGCAAAAAGACTGTCTCTATAGACTATATTCATAAATCTATCTCTATATATAAAAGGCTAATATGCAAAGTGTCCCCTCTGGAGTTCCACCAGGAGACTGGAGTTCGATCGCTCACTATGATGTGCACTGACCACCAGAGGGCAGTGCAGAACGAAAGAAGGCCCTCACCAGCAGCCAGCAGCCAGCAGCTGGGGAAGGAAGTTCCCTGCTGGTAGCCTGAAGGAAGGCCCCAGCCAACAGCCGGAGGCCCCGATCGGCCCTGATTGCCAGCCAGACCTAGGGACCCTACCCATGCGTGAATTTTGTGCACCAGGCTTCTAGTTTACATATAATAGCAGATAATTTTTCTAAAATTTGGTTAATAAGCTCAGAAGAAAAAGCATGAAGAGACCCAAAATGTATGTACCGTAAATGAATGGCAAGAATCAGCTAAAGCAAAGAATTCCTAAGTTAAAATCTTCTCCTACTGTGTGTTGTCTGTGACGGCCCCACTGAAACTGAAAAATGAAACTAAGCAATGCCACAGCTGCCTATTTACAAAGAGAAAAGTTATCTCATTTGTATTGTAAAAGCTATAATCAGAATATTTTAAATTGCTGTTATTCAACCTTTTTAAAAATAGTAATCCACAATCAAATATTTAAATTGCAAAAGTACTACATAAAAGTTTTAGCAGAAGAAATGAAAATTTAAATAGCAGTAATTATTGCTCAGTGCCCAAATTATTTTTCCAAGTCCTCACAAATCATAATACAAAACTACCAACTTTGCAAAGCATGCTCCTTGCAGAATTAATAAGTGTTCTGAAAGAAAAACCATATAAAAGTGTCTGGGAAAAAGTCAATATGGCAAAATATCAAAGCAGCATATACTTCAATGATTTTGTGTTTCCCAGCAGAGATCTTGGAAAGATATCCCTTCCAATTGGGCAAATGAAACTGGCACACTCTACTTGAAGGGGAAAAATGGGAGGAAGAAGAATGGAATAGAGTGGGGAGGAGCATAAAGATTGTGAAACCTTGAAGAAATTCAAGCTCATCCTTTTAGAATTCAGGTCACCCTGACTTACACAGTTTAAAAGTAGAATTACTTTCAAAGAATACATATTTCCTCTGAGCTATGAGACATATTTCCTTTTAATGTGTCATATTGCAGCAACAGCTGAAATGAAGGTCTAGACATCAAAAACATTTCTTACTCCCACCTAATGCTTTTTTACCTCAGGCATCAAAACTAATGAAACCTATTATCCAGAACATTGAGTTCAGTTACCACATTGGCTATTGCAAATATTGGAGGGGGAGGAGCACTTTCAGGATGGCACTCCTTATTCAGCCATTAAAATTACTGAAAATCAAATTTTGCTCCAAACTCCAGAAATACAAATAGATTAAAGCAAGGCCCATAAAACAATATTATTTTCCAGTTAAATTTCAGTGACATACTGCTAAAGACAGAGCAGCCTGACACCAGTTTGCCCTGCTGACTTTGTTTTCACCTTTATCTGCAATATATAAATAGACCAGCTTTTTAAAAAGTTTTTTTTTAAATATACTTTTATTGATTTTAGCGAGGAAGGGAGAGAGATAGAGAGATAGAAACATCAATGATGAGAGAGAATCATTGATAGGCTGCCTCCTGCATGTCCCCTACTGGGGATCAAGCCCGCAACCCAGACATATGCCCTTGGCCAGAATCGAACCTGCGACCCTTTAGTCTGCAGGCCAACGGTCTATCCACTGAGCCAAACCGGCTAGGGCTTAAAAAGTTTTTAATTGTTAAATGTACTACCTAAGAATTACTCTATAAAGACATTATAAGAAAACATTATCAATTTATTTTATGGGTTTCATAAAATGAAATAAAGATAAATATATAGAGAATTTTTAAGTATCTGTTTTCTTAAAATTAACTTACAAAAAATTATAGCAAAGTAACATAATGCTATATTAATTCTGAAAAATACCATTATACCCATAAAAAATCCAATTACATACAACACTATTGATTGATCACAGTTACACCACCATCGATTGGCTTGTAAAATCTATATTTGAAGTCATTAATAACTAAATAGGCTTATTACTTATATCAAATTCAACCCATTTAGAGCTCTGGCTTTCTTGAATAGCTTGTGGATATAGAATATTTGTCATCACTTAACAAATCTATGTTGAAAATGGATTTTAACTTTCCCAATGTCAAGTCATCAAATGAGAAGATGTATATCAAAATGATTCATTTATTTTAACCAATTTGCAACTTTAAATGATTATGAACACTAGTAATATTCATCATATAGAAACAGAGTTGTGATTCAAATCTTAACAGTATAATATCTTACTCAGGAACCTGACAGCATGAGTTCTCTGCCAGTTATAAGATAACCAGAATTTTAATGATGGTTTCCACGCAGCATTGTAGCAACTGAGACATGACCCAAGTTAGCATTTCAATGGATCATAGGACTCCATGTAAAGCCACTAAACTTTAAATTGAAGGAGACCATAAAACTAAATTTCTAGATAAATGAAACAAGACCTTCAAAAGATAAGTGCCACAGAAAAATGTCAGACTACAATGTTACTTTCATAGCTACAATGTTACTTTAATAGCCACACAGTGAAAAGGAAAACTTGCATAATGGCTGTTACTGACTTCTAAGGAGAAAATTTGCCCCATTTGCTACTGCTTTTAAAGATTTTTAGATAATTATTACTTTAATACACTTTAAAGCTATTAATATACTCTTAATTTTGTTATATAGTAAGTATAAACAAATAAAGACCTTGATGAACATCCATCAAAATTAATAGTTGCTTAGGTTGTCAGAACAATTACTTTTCTTTACCCATGTATTTCCCAGGTATTCTTCAATGAACATGCATTTCCTCTATAAGCATGCATCACATTTGAAAGATTTTTAAAATAAGGCTACTATTATTTATTAAACAACTATATGCTTTAAAACAGTGACATGCTCAAAAAGTACAAGAAAGATCACTATGACAAGAATCACAAGATAAAATTAACAAAAAGAAAACCAAGTATGTACTTCAGTTAGAACAGTTATACTTAAGTCCATCAATACTACAAAACAAACATTTTCTAAATTTCCTCTAAGACAATGACTTTCATCAGGATAACTCACTATTGATTTCAACACTGACACAATTGAGCAGTAAAAATAAAAAATATTACCTTTCCACTCTTCAGACACAGCCTGATTTGAAATATACACACATGTGCACATGTGTGTGTGGCACATACACACACGTCCCCAGATTGCTACTAAAATTCTGACAGGACAAGCCAAATTGCCTTTTACACTAAGCTCAAACAGTTGTCTGTCACTGCTATTATAGTGAGTAATCCTTGCAGCTGTAACTGTTTGAAATGCAGCTGTCTTGTTGGTATTCTCTCCCCGGCCCCACTCATCCAGCATTTCTGTTCTTGCTACAATAACCTAAAAGACCATTTTACAGGAGGCTTAGCCCTGGCTGAGGGCACTCTACGGCATGACCGAGAGAACATGGAAACACGATTCATTAGACACGCCTGGAGTGATAACAATGGTGCTGCTTCTTGCTGCCTTTCATTTCGTACATCAGTCTGAGACTAATGCATTCTCGTTACACAACAAGCGCATTTATAGACAGGAAAAAACTGTAATCACCTTTGATTAAGGGACAACATATTTTTCCTATAGGAGCTGCCAGTCATACTGACACAGTAATTATTTTTTAACTGCAGGTTAGAATAGCAAATGTAGCAAAAATAATATCTGCAAGCAAGAGAAAGATGACTATTATGAAGATTTTGTACACAAAGGTTTCTCTAGACAAGGCTCAGTGCCATGTCCTTGAGACCTAATGGGTACCTCAGCCTGCATTTAAGCTAGACTATCTATGGCCAATAGACTAGATCCTTATTAAGCAATCTCATTCTATATATCTAATTCTTTGGAGGTAAAAATTACAGAATGTTTTTATCTTAATTTTAACCATAATTTTTAATGACCTACCATTTCTTTCTCCATGGGACTACAAATTCAATCCCCTTCTCTTTTCTATTATCTTACTTGAACTAAAAAATAATTTGTCCTCTCCACTTTTTCCGTTATCTACCTTTCCAACAAAATTTCTTTCCCTTTACATAAAATGCTAGTTCAAAAGACCCACTTTCTATCTTAAATACATCAGTAAAAAAATGTAATTTTGATTAAAAACAGGATGTACAATTATTTTATATCAGTCTATCATTTAACCCAACTTTCATCAATCACTGCACCTAGCAAAGGTTTCATTTGTAAATATAAAAGCTCTAACTTCAACTGGGGGGGAGGGCGGGGGGAGCAGGAAGGGAGAAGCACAAGCCACATTATATTGACAACATGTAGAGTTAATTTTCTTATGGGATTCTGAAAAGTAAACCACTTCTCCACACACCAATGCAGCTGCAGTCTTTTGTGGCTTCATCCATATGTGTTACTAGAGGCCTGATGCATGACATTCGGACACTTGGGGTGGGGGGAGTACCCTCCCTCAGCACAGCCTGCCCCCTCTCGCAGTCTGGGACCCTTTGGAGAATGTCTGCAGGTGGACATCCTCCCAGGGGTCCTTAGCGCTGCTGTGAAGGCGAGAAAGGCTCCTGCCACCACTGCTGAGCTCACCAGCTGTGAGACCGGCTTCTGGCTGAGTGGTGCTCCCCTTGTGGGAACGCACTGACCACCGGGGGACAGCTCCTGCATAGAGCATCTGCCCCTGGCGGTCAGTGTGCATCACAGCGACCAGTCGTTCCGCCATTTGATTTATTTGCATATTAGGGTTTTATTATATAGGATTGGTGGGTGTTTATGGTGAGTTTGGTAGGCAGCAGGAAAAAAACGTGTGTGTGTGTGTATGTGTGTGAGTGAATACACACACATACACACACACACACACACACTCTAAAGGCCCAGTGCATGGATCCTTGCACCAGTGGGGTCCTTCGGCCTGGACTGCAGATATGGGGCCAAAACTGGCTCTCTCACATCCTCCAAGGGGTCCTGAATTGTGAGAGAGTGAAGGCCAGGTTGAGGGACCCCACTGGTGCACTACTGGGGCCAGGGAGGGACTGTGAGAGAGCTCCAGGGCATGTCTGGCCCATCTCATCCAGTCCCTATTGGCCAGACCCCAGCAGCAAGCTAACAAGCTATAGTTAAACATTTTTAAAAATGGTTAGTCTCTTTTTTAAAGCTTTCTGTATAACATTATTGTATTTTATACTAAGAATGTGCTACAAAACTAGCAAAACAATTTGCACATGTGAAATTCTGTTAAATTAGTAAAGGACCAAATATAAACAAATAATAGAAAAAGGTTAGGTCTGGCTCACAAACTCTGAGACCTCAAATAGCTTTTTTTAAAAATGGTTATGTACAGGGAACAAGAGTTGATAAACAGAAAAATGCTTGGGCAAGTTTTAGCTGTTGGGTGTTAGAGTTTTCTGACCTGTGCTACCACACCAGGTTAGAAATTAGGAAACCTACAACCTAGCTTTCATATGTCTACAGGTACACCAGTGAGCTCTCATGTGCATTCAATCAAACACAGTGTGCTTTGAGGAGAAAATAGACATGCATCACACTACATTACAATTACACAAGTTTAAAATTTGACCATTTAAATTAAAGTAACAAGTCTTATTGCAGAGGATTACAGAGGATAACATCTATACTTTCTACTCTAAAAGTGCCCAGGTCTCCCTCTCTTATTTTGGTCTTCTGTACTGTATAAAAAGCATGACTCCCCAAAACTAATCAAAAATTACTTCTATAAGCTTTCCCCACTGTCTGTATGAAAAATCAAAATCAAACATGTCATTACAAAAATTGTTATTAAAGTTTAACTGAAATTAATTCTTAGTAATAAATAACTACTTGGTTGACACATGAGTTTCTATTATATTAATCTGGTACTTAGAAGAATCACAAATTTATTATTCTTTACTTTTTAAAGCCAGAATGTCTAATTTGCCCTTCAAGTCTTCAAAAATAATTTGCTTGTTTTGTTTTTTTAAACAACTTATTGAAAAGCAATAAATGATTCTCAATACTTTAAATTGAAACACTTCCAGGAAAAAAGTTGTCTTTATCCAAAACGTTTAACAAGCTAAGTAGTTCCAAATCAAAGCCAGAAACTTATAAATGACCTAAATATTCCAACAATGCCAAGATTTTTAGTTCATATAGGTGTGTTTCAAAACTACTAGATTCCTCTGCATTAACACAATTCAATTTTGAAAACTCTAAATACTTTGGGAAATGAAGATCGAAGATCAGTTATTTACACAAACACAACCTGATTTGAAATATACACACATGCACACACACACAGAGAGTTTCAGCAGCGTTGGCCTTATTTCTGTTTCTCCAACCAAGTGAGTTCAAGGCTTTTGCCCTTGTTTCCCTGCATCTGGCTGGATTATTCTCAAGTCTCAATCCAAATGTCATGTCCTCCCAGAGGCTTTCCCTAACTAAAGTAGCCCTTTCCCAGTCACTTACTCTCATCAATTGCTCTGGAGCATAGGACCATATGAAAGTATTTGTTTACTACTTGTCTTTTCACCCACACTGAAAAATGCCACCTCCAGATGCAGGAGGAGAATGGCAATACTTGTGTGCTTACTATACTGCAGAGAGCCTTCCACAACGGAAAACATTCAAAGTAGATCAAAAGGCAACCTGACATGTAAAGACAATTTAATGTTAAACTTTTAAGACAAAAGATTTATTCAGCACATAGTAGCATGGTATAGTATGAGTCTAAGAATTCTGACACTATGCAAAATATACACTTCTATAAAAGACATAGTTATTTCCCTACTGATAATGTAAGGAAAGCTGTACACATTCTCAGAGTTGTGATTTGATATTGTTTCTATGGAAACCAAATAGGGTCATAATTAAAGCACAAAAACATTTCTGTAGAAACAAGTATGGATGAAAGATGTCATGAAAATAAGATCTTATTTGAACCTATGATAATTAGCAAGATTAGAATGACTAATGAGGAAAATTCTTGAGGAAAAGATCAAGAAAAATGTATTAAATTAAAATGCCTTACAATAATGACAATAAACTATCACAATTTAAAGCAGTTACTGTCATAAAGTGAGCCTATGAGTTTTGTGTGTTAAAATCAGACAATTCTAAATTATAAAACTTCCACCCCAATAAACAACATTTAAAAACAGAATTAACTCTTTGTCTTACCTAGTATAACTGTTCTAGTTATAAACTCTATAGCATGTTGTTGTTATTACTGATGAGGCCTTTTCATTGCTTTAAATCCATAATGTCCTCTAATTTTTAATGACTATTAGTCATGTTCATCAAATTTGGAATAACAAAATAAAGTTACATAATTATGGGCTAACATTAAATGGTTAAATTCCCATTTTACATTATATAATGTGAATAAACAAATAATAAGATATAGTAAATGTGTTATTTGTTCCATTCTACTAGGTACAGTTAGCCAAAGTCTCTATGTAATTATCTGAAGCCACATCTACAAAGGCCCAGGAACCTATTATTTGTCTTTAGGGGTTGAGGAAGGCAGAGCAAAACATGCAAAAAAAACCATTTTGTAGAAAAATATTGTAGAATCTTTGGCCTATTCATGGAGACCCAATTTTTGTGACTCTCAAAAAATTTTTAGAAGAAATTTATTTTTAAATCAAGTATAACTTAGATATATGATCAGTGATAAATTCTTAATTTGAGAGGCAATTTAAAAGATATATTTTATCTAATTGGGGATAACCGAAATATTATATATATTCTGTACTAAATTACTAAAAATCCTATTTTCATCAGCAATACTTAAAAATTAAGGTAAATAGAGAAGAAAAAGAAACAATGGCTCTTTTGAATTGATTAAGCAACTATTCACTATTCATAATCATTTTGTATCTTCAGTCTGGAAAAAAACAAGGCCCCTTCTAACTTTTAATTAGTCATACACTGTCCTGTTTAATTTTTTCTCTAACTATTTTGCCCTTTTGAAGGTGAACTTAAATTAAGTCAAAGACATATAATACACAGACAGTAATTTGGGAGTGGATTTTTGCCTCCCCAAACCAGACATTATGCCTTGCCAAGGGAAGCCCTGTATCAATAAGACTATTCACAAGATAGGAAGCATCAGCAGTTGCCCATTTACCTCCAGGGTAGTCGCCAAAACTTCAAAGCACCATTGAGCACAGCATCAATGCTTTTGTCTGAAAGATCTCAGAGACTATAAGTGATCTTGGTATCATTAAATATCTCAGACTTTCCAGGAAACAAGTGGGTTTCTTAAACTCACAAGCAACTACCTAGGCATTTCTTATAAACTATGAAAATCACAGCCTCCTTCTTTGAAGCTGATCACACTGTTCAGTTTGAGGGGAAAAAACTAAAAAGTCTTTGCCACATTGGAATAACATAAAAATGTTTTATACTTGTTTCCCTATAGTTCTGGTTAAGAACAACTATTTTAAAAATAAAACTCCCCAGATTGTGCAGTTTCAATTTTCCACTGCTCATTTCTATGACAATCTGACCAAGAATATCCTGGGGAGGTGGGGAAATGATATTCTGAAACCTCATTTTCAGAAAAATAAGTATCTTTGATGATATGTCTAGTTTTTCTGAAAATATTAATAAAAATGTAATGATAGCTAAACTGAAAGCCAGTTTTAGAAATGAGCAAGTCAATCTCATCAAAAGGCCAGAAAAGGATTTTCTGGAAAGAATGATAAGCATCTTGGAATCTTACTACTTCTCTCACACACTGAGCTCCAATCTGCAGCCGTTTCCCTCTGAGCCAATGCACTTGATGGGTGTGATAACAGATGGATCATTGTATCTGCCAACTTCCTGTGATGTACTGTATGGGGACTGATAATTTAGTGACTACAGAAGTCCTACAATAGACAATGCAGGCAATCCTGGCATTTAGTAAGTAGCTGCATGCAGTCCTTTGACAATTTTGTGGGTGTTGAACATGTGGATTATTGTACAACGTAAGCTCTCTGCAAGTATCTATGCCACTGTAAAAAAAAAAAAAAAGACATAAAACTGGGCAAGCTAAGAACTAAATAGAAGAACAGGAAAAGGACAGATATGTTTAAAGTGGCATTTTTCACTTAAAATACATGAAAAATATATACTGCTCAAAGGTCTTATTAGAGTTTCATGACCAGTTTAACTAGAAATATTCAGGTACATAGAAAAAGTATCAATTGTGGGCTTGGTTTTCAGGTCTTACAAGTTGGGCAAAAGAATTCTTTGTTGTAAGGGAGTGATTTGTGTATTACAGGATATTCAGCAGCATCTCTGGCCTACCCATTAGATGCCAGCAGCACCCTACCCTGAGTACTGACAACCAACAATGTATCCAAACACTGCCAAATGTCCCGAGGGGGACAAAATCCTCCTTATTCTCCATTCCCCTCTTATAGCCCCTGTTGTGAACCATTGAAAAGATAATCTAGAATTGTATGCCTCTAATTCTAATGTTTATTTTGGAGGGGACAGAGAGAGTCTAAGTAAAGGGAGTGATTACTTATGGAAATTATACACAAAATAATAAAACACTTTCTATAGAGTGTGGACCAGTGAAGCACATATTACTAAAAAGAGGAAAGGCTATCTAAAAATTCAGAACTAGAGGGCCCTGGCCAGGCAGCTCAGTTGATTAGAGCATCATCCATCCTGATATGCCAAGATTGCAAGGACACATACAAGAATCAACCAATGAATGCATCAACAAGTGGAACAAAAAATCAATGCTTCTTTCTCTAAAAAAAAAAATCAATAAATAAAAAAATTTTAAGATTCAGAATTAGAAAGGCAGCTTCCACTAACATAAGTGTGTTTAATTCTTTCTGCAAAACGGAAAAAAAAAATTATAGTTTTGCTACAATACTACGTACATATTATACTGATACTTCTTTCAATAATCCTCATCAAATAAACTGCATTATGCTGTACACTGATTTACTGAATTGTCAATTTTAGCAGATGCTTAGAGATAAAACTCCAGGTTTTAGGTTCTGTTTTTTCTTTAAAATCTTCATATTTATGCATATACATATAAGTGTGTGTGCATGTGTATACATTCAAAATCCCAATGCAATCACATTTTAGAAATATCAGCACCAAGTTAAGTATGGCCATATTATTTTACTTGCACATCTCTGGAACCTGCCAAATTTACTCAAGTTATTGAGAAGAGGATTAGTTTGTCATTTTTGCAACAACTCTAATGTAATGCTATTCTCTTACTCTAAAGCACAAAATCTCTTTTAAGATACTGTTTTAGGATACTACACAATATTAACACTTGGAGTAAATGTCTTATAATCAAATTAAGTATGCTATTTATACATGGAAATGAGGTTCTCTTTATGCTCATTTCTTTCTGCTTGCTCCTTTTACAATTTCACTACTTGCCAATCCTGAGCTACAAGGTGGATGAGAAGGTGGGGGAGGACACTAACTGGAGGAAATGAATTCAACATTACCTGCTGCATAGTACCAATTCTCTAAATTAGGAAAAATAAGAACTAGAGATTCTGGACAACCATGAGTAAATATGGTTTACTAATAGTGATAAAGGCATAAACAGACAAATCCTTGGTAATTTGATAGAAGGAACGTAAGTGAAGGGGCAAAATTTCCAACTAGTAGAGGCCATTATCACAACTGAACAAAACTAGATCTGACTTCTGGTAGGTCCTACAGTTTTTCTTCTTCTTCTTCCCACACTTCTCTATTTTACTACATGAGCGGCCTGTTTCCAAATTCCCAAGGTGCATCCATAAAACATAGCACTTTACCCTGCAACACTCACCCTTGCTGTCAGCACTGCATCAACTGGAATCCAAATCTAAGCCTCCCCCTCTCCTCCTGCCTGTAGGACTTTTAATGCAAAGGCTCAATCTCAATAAGAGTATAAATAGGATGCCCTGGCCAGGCACTCAGCTAAAGCGTCATCCCAATACGCCAAGATTGTGGGTTCTATCCCCCATCAGGGTCAGGGCACATGAAAGAATCAACCAGTGAATGTATAAATATGTGCACCAACAAATTGATGTCTCTGTCTCTCTGTCTCTGTCTCTCTCTTTCTTCTTCCCTCCCCGACTCCTCTCTCATTTTAAATAAAAATTTAAAAGAGAAAAAAAGAAATACGAGCTCCTAACAATCTGGGACTCCCTATGCGTGGAGAGGAGCTAGAACCAGCACAGCTATAGATCAAGTTGATACTCCAACTCCACTTTAAAACAAACAAACAACAACAACAACAACAACAACAACAAAAAACTGGCCTTAACAGGCTCCAGGATCACAGTGACTAATTTGAGGCCTCTGGATACAGACAGGCTCTCAACGTTACAGCTCACCAGTTTGACAAAGTCTTTTTTTTTTGAGCACAAATGTTTTAATTCTCTAAAATGAACATTTTTAAGAAGAGTTATCTGTAGTTCAAAGCTCACTTCTATGAGGTGTAACATCCATCACCCTTTTACAAGATATAAAATTAAGGAAAGATACCTCAAGAAGCTACCTAAACATTTCAGCAAACGGTTAAGATAAAGTTAAGGGTGTTTTCACACAGAAATCCAAAGAGGACAATGAGAATGAAACAAGTTCCACACGGTCATTCAAATCTTGGTAAAGGAACTAGAGTGGAAGTCCAAACTGGTGAGCAAGTGGGAAAAGGAAAGAAATTATGGTTCAAAAAAATCACATGAGGAAACCCAGTATAAATGCTGACTTTGGCATTATCTAGGTAACCCCTAGTTTTTTGTCACAGGTGATTCTAATAATAGTCCTATTGTTGCAAACCAGTCCAAATCCTATCAAGCTAAAAAAAAAAGTCCCTCAAAGACTTGTTGAGTGTAGGTGGTAACCCATGTCCTCCCACACCAAGAGACATCAGTTCTGGCAAGAAAGTTCCAACGTGCCTTCATGGTGCTGTTTATAGGATGCCTTAGGCCAGGCACGTCCCAGTGATGTTCTGTAGGCTGAGATAAAGGTGGGAGGAGAGCAGGCCTTATTACTCAATCAACCTCTTGCCCCTGAAGTGCGATGGTAGAAGACCTGCCAAGTGGCTAGTCCAATGAGACAGAACATTGAAAAGATGCTGAAGTATAGGACCTGAGTGTTTGTTGCTTCACTGGTATCGCGCATCTCCTCCTCTTGCTTCTTCATGTAGGCAAAATCATTAACGATAGATTCTGATAGGTCTTCTAGGCATCGTAACCTCATCTCTAAAGGTTTGAGCTTCTCAACTTTTGCAATCTCTTCATAATTTTTCGCCTCCACTCCATGCTTCATGTCTAGGATCACGAGTTGGTCAGGTAACCGCCCTGTTCCCTTGCTCTTAAAACACACTTCGAACATGTCATAATCTACAGTGGTAAAGGCAAATTTCCCCTTGGTTGCATCCTCCTTGGAGTAAAGAATATGGCCAACAGATCTGTGATCTTGAGGTGGGTGCACAGGCCGCCAGCGCCCCCAGATTGGCCAGTGATCTTGTATGCGCCGGTCACTAGCAGGCCTTGTGTATCTCCTCGCGGAGGCACTTGAGGGAGTTGATGGGCAGATGGAAGGAGATGGCAGGCCCACGTGACTCACCTCTGCCTACCAGCGGCGCAGGCACTGTTTTGGAGATGGACACAGCCTACTTTCCATAGACGGCTGTCACAACATCTCCTATCTTAAATGATCTTTTTACACTGTGATATCGCGTCAGTCTCCTCTCAAGTGGTAGGTCTATGTCCCCTCCCCTAAATCCTGGTGGCTCTTTGGAACTGCCTCAACAAACAAAATTTGGCCAAAGTGACCATGTCAAAGCTTCAGATACTGTCAGTCTCCACATCCTGCCTCTTGGAAGACTCATTTTTAGAATCCAACCACTGAGCTGGAGAGGCCCCCTGTGGTTGTTCTGGCCAACTGTCTCAGCTGAGGTCCCAGCCAACAGCCAGCATCAATGACCAGCTATGGGAGTAAAATAACCAGCTCCCGAGGAGATCAGGCCTGGCCACAGAGTCCCTCCCAGGTGTGGAGTCTTTCCAGAGGATCCCCTAGACTCCTGGAGCACAAACTGGTAGTCCCTCTTCCTGCTGTGCCTGACGTTCTGACCCCGCCCCTCAAATCTATGGGCATGATAAAAAAGCTGGGGTATTTTTTTTGCAACTAAGAAACTCATCCAGTACCACCATTGTCCCAGATAGAACAGACTCAGTACCTCATTCACAAAACAAAACCATTATAATACTTCACACTAATTTTGCTATAACACAATCAGAATGATTCATCTTTGGGTGATAAACCATTAAGTTAGAAGTGGTATATTAACAGTAAAAAGGACTGAATTTTAAAGTTACATGATTTCATTACTAAGTACAACATAAACAAAGATATATAGAGATTCAGTGAAATGAAATACTTAATTTATAATTTATAACATACATATCAATATAGGAAATTTTATGAGAAATATAACAGAAAGGCTACTAGGATGGTCTCTACTCTAATACAAACTGGATATGTGGCTTTAATTCACATAGTATTTATTCATCCTGCAAGTATTTATTGAGTGTCTATAATGAGCTAGGCACTACTCTAGAGCTAAAAATTTAGCAGTGAAGGGAAGAGATCCCTATTTTCATAAAACTTGCATTTCAATTGAGGGGCAGATAAAAAACAATTTTATTTTATTATTCCAATCCATGGTAAATGAGATGAAGTCAATAAAACTATTGCTTGAAGGTCAATGGAGGCAGAATTGTGATGTTACTTTATATAACATGATATGACAGTTTTGAAACAAGACTCTAAATTTTTCAGCACTCCTCCCATTGAGGGGTAGCATCTGTATCTCTTCCCCTTGAGGCTAGGATTTGTGACTGTTTCATCCAGTAAGTAGGGTGAAAGTGAAGTCATGTAATCTCTAAAGGAGATAAAATACAATCATGCAGCTTCCACTTTGTTCACTGGTACACCTACTCTAGAAGTCCTGATGTATTGAGTCTGACTACCTTGAGGCCTCTATGCTGAAAGGAAGCCCAGTTAACATAGAAAGGCTACTTCTGGGGACTCCACTCAGCACTCCCAGCTGAGCCCAGCCCTAGGGTCATCTGAGCACTGAAGTCAGACAGATTAGTAAAGAAGCCTCCAGATGAGTCTAGTACTCAACCATTCAATTGTTCTAGTTCCCCCAGCTGAGGTTTCAGAAATCATGGTGCAGAGACAAACAATATCAGTAAGGTTGTCATTTATGCCACCAAGTGCGGGGTGGTTTGTTGCATAGCGGGTGATAACAGGAAGACACTACAAGGAGGTAGCACTTGTTCTGAGACGTAATGCTATCAAACAGCCAGGCGCAGGAGGACATGAGAGAAAACCTGACCAAAAAGGGAGAAGAGCAAATACAGTCCTTAAAGCAGGAAGGGACTTGGAGGTATGAGATAAGTCGATCAGATGGCTAAAACCAGATGATGCGGAGTTTTGTATGCCTTGATGAGTCACTTAGAAATTATTTTCACGGTACAAGAAAGCCTCTGTAATGCTTTAAGTAGGGCAGTTTTTCAAAGATCCCTTTGGCTGCTGTGTGTTTCTTGATATTAAATGAGGAAACAGAACGAAATGCTATGGTTCCTTTCTATCAGTGCGAAGACTCAGTGTTCCTCAAATTGGGTCTCTAGAAAATCCTTAAGCTATCCAAAACACTTGCATCCTGTATCTTCACAAAAGTAAGTATTCTTTTAAAATTAAAGATAATTTGGGTTCATCAGAATGACCATAAAACTGAAAGCCACTGCAAATTTCAGTGTGTTTCCCCCACAGACTTAGTATATACTAGTCTATATGATAAAATCCTATCAAATGAGGGCCAAATGAAGCTACAGTAAGCTGTGTGAAATAAAGTTTTACAGCAATTCAAACAGGAGAAAATGGTGAAAGAACTGAGTCATCACACCATCCAGTAGAGCAGACAGGGAAAAATTAAACAAATCTGTTTCAAAGCAGACAGGACCAAATTCTTGCTATGAGCAGAAAGTTTCATTCAAGTAAATATCAGGTAGCATAAAATACTATGTTGTAAATCTGCATTTTTATTGCTTATATCATTTTGACAGTTATATTTCACCTACAAAATTGCTTATTTTATAATTATTTATGCTATAAGCATAAGGCATTTATTCCAAATTAGTAGTGTCCAAGTCTCTATACTAGTATATATAAAACCCCAGCGATTGGAACAGCCGAACAAACAGAACAACCAGAATGACCGGTTGCAATGATGTGCACTGTGGCAGCCGACCAGCCTGATCTGGGCCTGGTCAGCCCCCCGCTTCCTGGCTGGCCCCACACCCCAATCTGGGGCAGGGCCAACTGGTCAACCACCCGTGGCCCCTTCCCCCAGATGGCCTCATTGGGGTGGGCCAGTGGGACCCCACCCATGCACGAATTCGTGCACCAGGCCTCTAGTGATAGTTTTCATTAATAAAATGTTTTCATTAACAATGGTGAATATAAATCGGTGACTTTCACATCATACAATTTTAACACATTATACGTACATTTTTATCAACATTTTGTTTTTCTTAGTAAACTTAAGATACCAACTGACCTATGTCAATTACTTTAAATTAGCGTAGAATATAACTGAGGTAAATAACCAAAAGTAAGTTATTTTGAAACAATTCTGTATTTTACGGCTTAGTCTTCACCTTCCAATTTTGTCTTTAGTTGTGGAAATCTTTTTCACTCTTTAAAATCTAATTTGAGTGCCATCTCTGTAAGTGAATACCCCAAACCATTTGAGCCCAGATTCCTTTGAAAATCTCTTACACTGCCTGATATTGTCTCCACCATTTCTAGGCAAGCTGGCAGACATTGTTAGCTATTTTGTGTGTTCTTGTCACCAAGATGGCTGGTGATGAGATGACAATGGTGATGGTGGTGTCATGGTGACAATGGCAGCAGCTATCATTTACCTAGTGATGATTAAAGTTCCAAGTACAAAATGCACTCTCCCTAACAATCTCCATTTTAGAGATACAGAAATTGAGGTAACAGGTTTTATGTAATTTTTCAAGGCCAAAAAGCTAACAAATGAGCTAGATATTTTAAAAAACTGGTATTTTTTATAATATTCGTGTTAATGAAAGCATGGGCCTTTGAAAACTCTTAAGAATCACAGGGAGTATAAAAGTTACACAGAAATTCTCAGGCATGCCAAATTACATTAAAATATGAAGGAGATGTGCTTGAAAATTTACTGACAAGCTTCCCAAGTATATTCTTACTTAGAGGCTCAGCGCGCGATTGAAATCGCACGAGGAGGCACCCCGGCCGCATTGTGTCCACTGGGGTGGGGGCAGGCGCTCCTGTGTGCTGTGTCTCCACTCTGGCCCACCCCCAGCCCAGCCTCCCCATGGCCGCTGGGGTGTGGGCGGCACGCAGTCCAGCCCATCTGAGCACAGCTCCTCCTGAGCGGTGGGTCACGATGTTCGGCTAATTAGCATAGTCCCTGTTTACATAGATAGATTATATATGTTGAAGATTGAGAAACAACACACTGCACCCATTGCTATTCTGACTCCATCTAGATTACATTTTTTGAGAATAAGAACAATCTAATTTATATAGCTCTTCTTTATCTAAAGAATATAGTATTACACCTTGAAAAATAGTAAGAGCTTAATATAAGTTGCCATATTTTTACACTGACATAAAGAAAAAATAAGCCATTTAAATTTTATAGTAGTTAAAATCTTAAAAGGTTTAATTACTCCACAAAATAAATTTTATAAAACATAGTCCCCATTCTATAGGTATTTACAGCTTAGCCATAAGAAGCAATGATAATTTCCATGGTTTTCAAGGGGTTATTTTATATACACATATCAGAGTTTATTGATGATGTTAGGGATGCAGACTGGAGAACAGGATAGAGAATGGGATGGTAATAACATGGAAGGCTGGAAGGGAAAAGACTGCAAAGTAAAAGAACCAAAGACCTCTTGGGTGGGCCCTGGAATTTTCTCTCAATGCCTATTCTTCAAGAGAAGCAGAGGCTAAACTGGAATGCTCCCAAAGCTGCAGCATCTTGTTACTGGTTCCACCTAGCCCCAGAGTTTTATGTCTCAGTGAGGTAGGTGGTGAATTACGTTACTATCTTTCCATACCAGATATTCTGTTTGTGGCCATCAGAATAAATCTGGGGAAGCTCAATTAACATGTATCTAAACCTTGGTCAAGTCATAATACCTTAAAAAAAATCTGCCATACTGTGATCTACCAGATAATTGTACATGAAGGTTACAAACTGGAATTGAAAGGTGTGAAAGCTTTATTCTGTAGCATTTTTAAAAAAATTCTGTTTGGGTTTTTTTTTTAATCAATGTAGTTCTGAGACATTACAGTTCAAGGTATTTTAAGATAACTAAAATCTCTGCCTTGGGATTTTTTTTAGTATCTAAAATAAAAAGTGCTTGTGTTTTCAAATCAAACCACATTTAAATGCCTATTTGACAAGAAAAATGCTGAAATTCAGAGCAATTAACACATTTGGTTAATGGAAGACACCACAAAACCATAACATCACTGAAGAGTATTTCTATATTCTCTGAATCCACAATGATTACCACCTTAGTTGTAACAAAGGGATCCAGAAAAGGATGGACTGTAGATGAGACACTGGATTTTCATTTAAAAAAACAACAAACAAACAAACAAACAAAACCCCCAGAAAATGCAATGATATGCCAAGCCTTCACACTGTTAACCAAAGGCCTTTTGAATCAAGAGCATTATAAAGCATGTTTCTCAAACTTTATGCCATTATTTCAAACTTTGAAGAAAGGGGGCTTTATGTAGTGCCCAATATTGCAGATTCTCCTCACCCCCCCCCCCGCCGCCCCCACAATCTCCATAGAAAACCTTGCTTTTCAGAGGTCAGTATTATAATCCCACCAAGGGGGTCCCAGTTTATAAGTGAAATAGTTTGTTATTTGAAGTCAAAGCTAAAATGTTTTGTTATGCTTACCTTTTTCCAAGAAAAAAGATTTTTTAAAAAAATGATAAATGACTCTTCTACAATTACCATTAAATTGTTATTTTGCTTAATATCTTCCCAATCTGACTTAAGGCTCCTTAAGGGTAAAGACATGTCTTTTATTTCATACAGTACTTAGCACAAAATGATATGCTTGCTGAGTATTTACTAGATGAATAGATGGGTGTGAATTGTTCCAGTTTCAAAGCAGACAGGACCTTTAAAACAATTTTTATAACTCAGCTAAGAACAAAAATACCATAAAAAAACCCTGCATGAAATAAAAAGCAATCTCGCTCCTATTTTCCAGCATGCTCTATCCTCATCCTATTTTATTTTCCTCCGAGCGCTAACCACCATCTGACATACTACATATTTGTCTCTCTCTCCTCACTCCTTCCCCCACTAGAATGTGAGCCTAATGAAGGCAATGGTTTGCCTGCTTTGTTTGAAGACTACATCCCCAGTACTCAGAACATTTCCTGGGACACATTAAACATTCATTAAGTATCGGTTACAACCATCTTCAGAATTTATTAACGATGCTCTTATTTCTTTTAGCATCATCTTCAGAGCTCTAGTTTCACATTAACAAATGAGGAAGTCTTACAGATATATGTGCATGTAAACAAAAATCATTTCATCCCTCATAAATATTGCTATCTTAGAAGTGGAGAAGGACATGTTTGAGATAGCAAGCCATCACAGTCATGTCTAACCACACACAAAAAAAAAAGAACACAGAAGAGCAGGCAATTAATAAAACTGGTCTGAAACCATAATCCTCAATAACAAGTGACCATCGCTAAAGTTAAATGTCTTGCAATAGCAGAGATCCAACTCAGTACTGACTTGGAAACTATCACATTACTAACACCATTCCTACATTTTAACTTATTTTGAATAGTTTTTAACTACTGTTATTCATATGCAGCAAAGAAAAAGGGGGCTAAAATGATAGTCATCACATTTTAATCAAATTACTTTTTAAATGTTCACCTTCCTGTTCGACTCTAAATTTCATATCCATGGGGTCTGTATCTGTTGTCCTGTTTGTTATCTTCAACTACTAGGTATTTCATTATTTGCTAACTTTTTAAAACCTGTCCCATACCCATTAGAACATAACCATAAAGGCAGAGAGATAAAGGGACTGAGCACAATAAATAAATATCTGTTGAACTGAATTCAATACAGAGATCAAGATACCAATAAAAGTAATCTTCAATCTACAACCTTATTTCTAGACAATTCAATTACCATATTAAGTATCCATACCAGAAACCTAATATGAAGGCAATTAAATAAGCTTTAATTAACCTGTTAACACTGTTTCAAACCAATATTAAAGCTATGCATAACTAGTTATTGTAATTATATAAATGAATGGTTATAAACATTAGGTGGCAGTAGCAGTACATTGCATTATAATCCTGAACTTGATTTTGTATACTCATATGCAAAAATCTGACACATAAGGGGAGTTACACAAATAATCTCAAATAAAAAATGTGCAAAAGAAACTGAAAATGTAACTATTCCTTCGAATCTGGATTTTTCAAATTATTTCTATAATAACTGAGCACTATCAAAAAGCTATGGCAATTTCTATAAACATATTCAAATTTTTGCCTAATACTTGCAATCTCACATACCACACATCCAAGTTTGCCAGCTCTTACCTTCAAAATAGTATCTACAATATGACCAGTTCTTACCATCCTCACCACTCCCACCACTACCAGGGTTTACCTGGATCACTATAACAGCTTCCCTGGTTCTGGGCCTTCCCCACTCCTTCCCACTCCCAACACAGTCTACCTCCACACAGTAGCTAGGATGAGCCTTTAAAAAAGTTACATCACCTCATTCCTTTGCTCAAAACCCTTCAATGCTTCCCAACTCAGAGAAAAGTTCTGTCTTTTACACCCTTTGTGAACTGACTCCGGTATATCCTACCCCAACTTCAGCCATCCTCTTCCCCACACTCACTCCACTCCACATAGTCCACCATCAGGTCAACAAGCACTCTCCACCTCAAGGGCCTTTGCATCTGCTGTTCTCTCTTTCTGATATGCTCTTCTGAAAGTTATCCATCCACATGGTTTTCCCCATACCTTCTTCTGGTCTCTGCTCAAATGCCGCCTTGCTTCATTTTTCTCCATGACACTAAGCAACATCTGACATACTTGATTTTATGTGTTTACTACTTTACCATCTCCCCTACCCCCTACTAAAAATTAAAGTCCACAACAACTAAGATTTTCTTCTCTATTTTATTCCCAGTGCCTACTAAGTAGTGGCAGTTAAATATTTGTCAGTAAATGACTCCTATTATCAAACAAGCATACAGCAATAGTTTTATAGCTCTTTCTTACTCAAGATAAAAGACTACATTAAAAGTTCAAGACTACTGTTGATTTCTTGATTATTTTTAAGTTCAAGTATGCACAATTCATGTGTGTGTGTATGTGTGTATAAAAATAAAGTGACACTTTTATAATACCTACATTTTAAAGCAATGTGAATTGAAGCTAAATATGTTACACTGGCCATCATGTTAAAATGATATATTTTTTAAATTAGAACTATTTTTACAGTGTATTTAGAGAACAGAATTGCAAGCAGTCAAGCTCTTCCTTATGCTTAGATCAAGCAAGTAAATTCAAAACTGCCTATTTTTTATCTTATCTACTGACAAGCTTTGTGGGTTCAGGCTCTGTTGGCTTCAGAGTGAAAAAGAATTACAGGTTTGCTCTCCACCAAGTGACTCTATAATTGGTGCTGATTGCTTAATTTTGAGCTACATAAGTAGCTAACCACTGATTATGAAATGCCCAGATTTATTTTATTTTCCTTACTGTTTACACACTGTAGAATAAACATTTTGGCAAAAGATGGAAATACCAAAGAACCTCAGGAAACTTTCCAAATATAGTATGCCTCTAAAATTCTCACATGTCCTCTGTCAGGATGATCAGTATTATGATTAACCTCCTAGAAAGTGATTTAGCATCTAAACTAAACACACATGTGATAAAGCCATCTCTGATCACTGACACCTCTTTTTTTTAAATCCTCACCAAGGATATGTTTATTGATTTTAAAGAGGGGGGAAGGGAGAAAGGGAAGAAGGGAGGGAGGGAGGGAAGGAGAGAGGGAGGGAGGAACAATCAACTGGTTGGCTTGGAACCGCAACCTAGGTATGTGCCCTGACCAGGATTATAACTTGCAACCTTTCTGGTGTATGTATGGACGACGCTCCAACTAAGCCACCGGACTAGAGCAACTGTCACTTCTTAATTGTAAAATGTGGCAAGAGCATTTTTTTTCACATGGCATACTTGTACATATTTCCCCCAAAAAAGTTACAAAATTGCTTGGAAAAGGTTCTTGTTTGTGTTTTGCCTGTATTGTCTGTTTTTGTTCTGAAAGTGGGGGAGCAGAACACAAAGAGAAATTTTAGAATTTACCCAACGCTGAGTATTTTTCTTCCTCTCTTGGTGTCAAAATAAATGAGGCCATGTGCTACTTTGCCACATCAATGTACACAGAAAATTATACCACATTTAATGCATATAACAAATGAAATACAACACAATATTATTTCTTGGTCACAAATTAACTAAAAAGAAGCAATTATCACCAGAGCCATGGAAATTTATGCATACCCTTGCTTCTGTAAAGTTGGCTTAGACAGATCTCAACTACAAATGGGCTATGTTCCAACATTATTTGTAAATCACTGACTTGGAATTCAAAACTTTGTTCTCTTACAGAAATGTTAAATATACCAGTTAGGTTTCCAACTTGCCCATAACAGTTGATAGTACCTTAATTTACACTTCCACTTGGAACTAACTCACCTCCATTATTCTTATCTGAGACCTCCCTTCTTCTAAAATGCTTCAATTAAATTATGCATTAATTGATTTTGTGGTCTAAGCTAGAGATATATAACCACCATGCTTGCTATCTATTGCTATACAATAAGCAAACTGCAGGGGGTTGAAGAGGCAAGAAAAGAAGAGAAACCGAGAATACTTTCTTCATGTCTCTGAACCCTGATGCATCCATAAACAACATATTAGAAGTTGGACAAATATTAAAGTTACAAATACTAAAAAATATAAAATGAGTATACAAAATCTATTTCCAAGCACAAAGAAAATCATAGCAATTTTTACCATTATAAAAACAGGTTATGGATTAGCTAAAAGAGACCACACACACACATACACCTCCTTCAGATTCCCAATTATTTAGCCAGCGCTACAGAACTTAATAAAAGCCAGGTGGCTACACAGAGCCACAGAATAGGCACATATGCAGTGTATCTTTGCTTGCCTTTTCCTTCTCCCTTGGGTTCCATATGCCACACTCAAGAAAGGGTCCTGACTAAGATGAGAAATTCTTGCTATTCTACTGTTCCAAATGTTTAACTCACCATTTATGAAATACTCACACCATGACTCATTTAAATTAATGTCTGACAATAGACACTCCTGATTCTTAAATCTAATTCAGCATCAACAAGGTCACATCCTCACCTAGGGTGAGAAAGAAAAGTTGGTGCTCAATTATTCCTGAAAAACCCTGTCTCCAGCCCTCAGCTCCCAACATCCAACACTAAGAGTAATTTCAGATTCCTTTTCTGAAATTCTTCATGTTTCTAACACTGAGTTTGGTTTGAGAATCTTTAACCAAAATCTATTTTCACACACAAAAATCTTTTAATAAGAGAACTTACCCCAAAACATGGAATTTTTGCTCAAAGCATTCTCAATATATATCCTCTATGTTAATGGTTAATCAATTTAGCTAATATAACTAACTAGAGGCCTGGTGCACGGATTCGTGTACTGGTGGGGTCCCTCACTGGCCTGTGCCCTCTCACAGTCCGGGGATGTCGGATAACCGGGTTCAGTCCGATCCCCACAGGCCTGATCCAGACAACAGGGAGCCCAATCCTGTGCATTGAGTATCTGTCCCCTGGTGGTCAGTGCACTTCACAGCGACCAATCAACTGGTCGTTTGGTTGCTTAGGTTTTTATATATATAATTCACCAGCTGTACTTTTTACTATGAATTCACTATGAGTAGCCACTATAAATGAATCATATTTAAAACTGCAGCTACTTCATGGAGAGACATTTAAGGATTAACTGAGATAATATCTAAAGGTACCTAAAACAGTAAGAGTAAATGTTCCATAAAAGATTCTGATAGTCTGTGCACATAAGCAGTTAGCCTGTGGCATGCTAATAAATCTCAGATATTTAATTATTTGCTATCTAATAGACAACATCTATGCTATACCACTTCAAACTGCACTTCACGACATCACTGCAGTGTTTCTGCCATGTAGTTGCCCCACTTAATTCATCCCATTACACTTACGAAGGTCATTACATGAATCTGTGTCTAACAACATAGCATGGCAGAGCACTCTGTTGTCAGTACACTAACTTCATATTATGATCCCATTATCTTCCTAAGGTCATTTAAATAAAATTGGTTTATCAACCTCATGTATAGATCAACAAATTAATACCTGTCTGATACAAGGACTCCTGACACTTAATCACTAAGTATCCTTTAATAAAGAATACTTACGAAGATTTGCTACAAAGCTTTCCTTATCACAGGCTGAAAAACAACTTAAGGTGGATTTTCTGGAGCTGAGTCCCAAGGCAGCTGGATGCTTGGTCTAGGCTCACCTTTGAGTTCCCTTCCAGTCCTGAGATTCTTCTATGTTCTCTCCTGCTGCTATTTGGTTTCAGAGTAAACAGCATATAGTAGTTCCTGAGTAACTGCTTAGAATACTTTATCAATTATTGAGGGAAAAGTTTTTAAATTCCCAACACAATAGTAACAAGTTTTAACAGCAGGTTCCAGATTCTCTGCAATAGCTAAACAATTCAACAAATAAGAAAAAATGTACTCTTTCCTATTTGTGACAAGTTTTTAAAATGCCAGCAAGAAAATTACTTTAAATGTTGATAAAAATTACTTTAAATAGCACCAACTCATGAAGAGTGGCCATAGTCTAAAAGTATACACAAAAAGTACCAAATATTTGCCTATTACAACAAAGACAACTTTCTCTCAAATATTTATGGTATGTCTACTATGTGCAAGAAGGTATTACTAGAGAAATAAGAAAAATAATACACCCTGGATCCATGCCATCAGAGACAGTAAGACATATATCCATTTAACTAATATTCAACAACTATTTACTATGCAAACTCTGTGCTTAATTTGAAAGCTTGTACTATTGAAAAAAGAGTGGCTAATGCAATATAATATACCAGGTTTTGACAAAAATGAAATGTTAGTGAGTCAAAAAGTTATCAAAAACAGCTTTTTCTTTTCCTACTACAAATGCAAAGAATAGTCTGTTTCTAAAGCTCTAATATCATGTATCATTTCACATACTCAAAGCAGCACCTCACTTCGCTATAGCTGTCAAATTTGGCAACATTTAGTGTTAAAAGTCATTTGTTTTCATTCATGCATATGTATGCATATACCTATACAAACCTATTCATTTATTTAATTACATGAAAGTTAAGGAAAGAAAATAGTATTTTTAAAAATCAAGTTTATTTCTTTAATTTCAGTGTACTAGTAACTCTCAATTCTCTCCTTAACAATTATCCTATATAATAAAAGAGTAATATGCAAATCGACCAAACGGCCAACAGCAGAATGACCATCCGGACGACCATCTGGACGACCATCCAGGACCACACTATGACACCCAGTGGTGCCAGGCCAGCCGAGGCGGGTGTGATGAGATTGGTCGGGGGCCCAGCTATTGCCCCATGATCGCCCCTGCAAAGGGAGGCCCAAGCCTCAGGTGCCAGAGGGAAGCCAGTGCCGACAGCCAGGGGAAGGAAGGCCTACTCTTGCACGAATTTCGTGCATCGGCCTCTAGTATTTGTTTCATTAAAGAACCACTAAATATGTTTTTATGGAACTATGCAATAAAGTTATTTACATAATGTGTTGCTGGTGAAGCTTTGTAAGTGTGAATTACATTTCTCTCCTATAAAGTGAGGAGAGCTATTACAGGTCTCTCAAAAAGAAAAACAGAGGGAATCAAGTCTGAAAAACTCTATGCCAACAGCAAAGAAATGCTTTACGTGATGATCAAATAAAGATAAAATCAGCAAAGACGTGATGTAACAGGCTGACAATCTATACCAAAACTCGTTTGCTTATTTATGCCTGCCCACTAAGTTGCTCCGCATTTCTAACTAAAACCACCCTGGATTTAAAAAATAATAATAAAAGTAGCTTATTTTTATTTTGTTATCTTGGGGAGAGGAGAGTAAAAGGAAGAGGAAGTACTAGAGTTAAATGCACCTTCTGGAGAAAAGAGAGAAGTGGATACAGTGTCTGCCCAATCAATACCACATTTTGAAATCTTTTACTCCTCTTCAGTATCCCATATAAATTTGTTCCCTATTATTGTCTTTGATCCATTCTTCTCACCATTTCCCAAGTTATCTTACTAAAACACAGCTCTGATCATGTCATTCCTTTGTGTAAAAACTTTTACTGCCTAAAAATCAAGTTCAATGATCTTAGAACTGGGTTTTTGGGGGTTTTTTTGCCCCACCTATTTAAGTTTTCTCTGTGAACTTCCTTCTGTCTGTACATTCTCACCCACTAGTAATTCATTTTAGAGACTTTGAATATACCCTATACATTCATATCTTTGCTCATACACTGTACCATGTACTTGAAATAGAACATCCTGCTCTTGTCTTTGCTCACTAATATGCTATGTGTTCAATAAAATTTCCCTCATATCCCTCCAAGTGAAATTAATTTCTTTCCTGACTTCTCAAGGCATTCTTGATTGTTTGTATACAAAACTTGTCACATTTTGTCATATATGATAATCAACTATATACAATAAGTCTTACACCCCAATAGATCAAAGGCTTATCAGAAGGAGCTGCCAAGAGTTCCACAATCATGTCTTACTGTTAAATACACCTCCCGTACACAACCCTAAAAAAAATTCCACATTAGATAATCAAGAAATATGTTTGATTTACCTGTGATTCTATCTGTGCTGCATGCTTCCATGTTTTAGCTTTTTAACTATCATTTGACAAAGAGAGGTAGCTTTATAAAGAAGAGCCCAGGCTATGTCCAAAAAGTCAAATGGTTTGTGACTGAACAAATAAGCAACTTAAAGATCAGTATCTGGTATTTGTGATAGAAGTTTCAACATGCCAAATCTTCCAACAATATTTAACCAGACCTTGAAAAACAAGTAAAAATTTGAATCAGGAAATAGAGAGATTAAGGAGAGATGGAAGAACAAAGATGACCTGAGCAGAGGATACAACATGAATAAAGGCACAGAGAAAACAGCAGTGAGAGGGGCTTGGCTAAGAGATGAGTGAGTGGGAAATGTTAAGTTCCTTTCCTATGTCTCTTGTTGGCAATAAGGAAAAAATGGTAAATAGATGATACAATACCATTGGAAGGAGCAAGGGTGGAGGGGAGGGGAGGGGAGAAAGGCAGAAGGGATAGGGAAAGGAATGAAGGACG
>NW_006283826.1:1086026-1089162 GCF_000327345.1 Myotis davidii
TACATTTTTTAAACGGACTGTAGTAGTGACAAAAATAAATGCACTCATTTCCCTTGAATTGGATATATACCCCTCCCCCCCCAAAAAAAACCCTATTTGTATTTAATAAATGTGCCTGTGGAGAGACTTAGCTGTTAAAAAAAAGGGGGGGGGGGCTCAAACTGCTAATGTCTTTGCAAAGATTTAATTGGAATCAGAGCTGACGTTGAGATCGCTGCTGTACCAGTATGGCCCTAAGCCAAACCTCTTTTTCTGGCTGACCATGCAGGTGTGTCACTGGACATTAACTTCACACCACATGCAACAAGCCTCCAAGTGTCTAGTCCTCTTGTGTCTGCCTAAGGCCAGATCCTACCTTCACTACAGTAGAGCCCACTTATCAACATACTCAAATTATTACGACAAAGTCTTGGAAAGAAATCCAAAAAGGCAAAAATAAGGTGATTTCTAGTCTTCTTATTAACATCTAGATCTTGACTTCATTTAGTAAACCACACTTGTATAATGAGTGAGGTGAGAAAGCCTGAATTCACCAGGCTGGCATTCAAACCTCACATGACCAGACCCACGCATCCAGCCTGGTCTCTTCTGCTCCTCTTTTCATGCACCTCTCCTCTTCAGCTAAATTTCACTGACTGCTCCCCACAGAAGCTTCACTGATGCTCAAAATCATGCATTATTTCTCTGACCTTCCACAAAACTAAAGCACACTGCTCTCACATTCAGCATTTCCTAACTTTTACTATTAACTGTTTACAGGACTCTAAAGCCAGGAAGATAGTGAAAACATACTTTATATATGGGCACTTAAAGAACAGTGGAAATATATAAGCTTGGAAATTAGACAGGTCTGGATTTGAAACCCAGACCTGCTGTTTCCAGGCTGTATACTCTTAGGCAGGTCTTTAACTCTCTCAATCTAAGTTTCTTCTTTTGTAAATGCAATTTATATCACTACGAATGCTCTAAGGATTAGAGCTAGTACATGTAAAGCATCCGGTACTACCCTAGGCCAATAGTAGAAACTCAAAGTATGGCAGTCATTATTGTATTTCAACTTTATTCCACCTCCACCCCACTCCCCACAGGTCCATTATATTACCTTACTGTTTAAAAAAGAGAGAGAGAAAACTAAAGTTATGGAGAATAAAGCAGGCTCATAATTTAAATTTCATCTTAATAGGCTTACTGCGACCAGAATCACTGGGCTGGGGGAAATTAGTTATAACCTTGTTTGTTATTCAAAAGAAATATGTATAAAGTCTTCATGAAGAAGCCAATTTTCATTTATAACTGGTTAAGAGGTCAGGAATGTCTGCCCTGGCCAGTGTGGCTCAGTTGGTTGGACGTCACCTTGTACCCCAAATGGTCAGGGCATATGCCCAGATTACAGGTTCCCTCTCCCTCTCTCCCTAAAATTAATTAAAATATTTTCTAAAAGAGATCAGACATGTCTCGTTACTACAGAAATGTCAGAATTGTTAAATGCTTTAAATGAAAATGTTTTGTGCACCAGGCTTCTAGTAACTAAATAAAATGTGTGATTAGAGCAGTGTGATTATATAAGAAAATGCCCTAATTTTTTAAAGACACATGCTGAAATAAAAAATGTTAGGACTTGTTTTAAAACTTTTAAGAAAAAAATGTATAAGGCAAACATGACAAAACATTTTCTTTTTATTTATAATTTTTCATTTTAGAAAGAGGGATGAAAGGAAAGAGACACTGATCAGTTGCCTCCAGCATGACCCCCAAACGAGCCCCAAATGGGCATCAAACCTGCAATCTAGGTATGTGCCCTGACAAGGAATCGAACCTGATTTCTTTTGATATATAGGCCGATGCTCCAACCAGCGGAGCCACACTGGCCAGGACAAAACATTAACTTTTAAATATAGGTGAACAGCCGAAACCGGTTTGGCTCAGTGGACAGAGCGTCGGCCTGCGGACTGAAGGGTCCCAGATTCGATTCCGGTCAAGGGCATGTGCCTGGGTTGCGGGCACATCCCCAGTAGGAGATGTGCAGAAGGCAGCTGATCGATGTTCCTCTCTCATCGATGTTTCTAACTCTCTATCTCTCTCCCTTCCTCTCTGTAAAAAATCAATAAAATATATTTTTAAAATATATATATAGGTGAACAGTAAGTGTGTTGGGTGTCCGGCATACTTTCTATCTAGCTTTTCATATATTTCAAATTTTTTATTATAAAAGATAAAAAGGCCCAGTCAGCATGGTTCAATGACCTATGAACCAGGAGGTAACAGTTCAATTCCCAGTTAGGGTACATGCAGGCGGTTGCAGGCTTGATCCCCAGTGGGGGGCTTGCTGAAGGCAGTCTATCAATGATTCTCTCTCATCATTGATATCTCTCTCTCTCTCTCTCCCCTCCTCTGAAATCAATAAAGAGGGAAGGCAGAGGGGGGGATGGGAAGTAATCAACCAAGAACCTAGTATGCATGTAAGCATGGCCCATGGCCACAACAATGGGACAATGAGGGCCTGGGGTGGGGGGTGGAGAGTGGGTGGCTAGAGGGGATCAATGGGGGGAAAAGGGGGACATGTGTAATACTTTCAACAATGAAAAATTATTAAAAAAATTTTTTTAAAATAAAAAGAGCCCTAATTATTTTGGTTCAGTGGATAGGGCATTATTGGCCTGCAGAGTGAAGGGTCCTGGGTTCGATTCCAGTCAAGGGCACGTACCTCGGTTGCAAGCTAGATCCCTGGCCCTAGTCAGGGTGCGTGTGGGAGCAACCAATCAATGTGTCTCACTTACATCAATGTTTCTCTGTCTCTCCCCATACCTTCCACTCTCTCTAAAAAAAAAAAAAAATCAATGGAAAAATATCCTCAGGTGAGGATTAATTAAAAAAAAAAAGATAAAAAGAATTCTTAAAACTGAAAAAAACTTGAGTCTGTGAGACTCGAATTACAGTCCGAGTTAGGTCATGTATTGTATAGATATAGATAAGTTACTAAACCACTGTGAATCTTAACTCTTCACTTATTTAAAAAAAAAACGACAATAACACAAAGATCAAAGAGTTGTTCAAAGATTACATTAGTATAGAACACAATTAGGACAGTGATATCACACAGTAATTACACAACATGTTACCTATTATTAATATTCCT
>NW_006283826.1:1089181-1092604 GCF_000327345.1 Myotis davidii
AAAGAGTCTTATGTTCTCTCTGTACACAGAGCTTACTGCGGTGAGGGAGAGGAGGAATCTGGAAGAAAAGATCAACCACCTTTCTCCAATACCACATTTGCCAAGAGACTATGGTAGCACTAAAAGCCACAAAATGGAACAAAGGAAGGAGGAAGCTAAAGTGTCACCTCTATCAGCAAGAGAAGTCCCAGCATGTTCTGTGACAGGTAACTACCACAAATCCCCATCTCCACCACCACCACCACCTCCACCACCACCACAAATAAGTGACAGAAAAGAGCAATTTCCACAATAACAATAATTTGATATGTCATTAATAACAAAAATCTGTTGTTAATAACAAATCTATTGTACTGTTTAATACAATGAAGAATTAAAGCTAAGAGTTATGAACACTTAAAGGCCAAAAGCAAGTTAAAATCACTCTCCCAGAAGAAGTAATGGTCAGTATTCCAATGGGAGGCAAATGTTTCTTCTTAAAAGAAACAGACTAGAAACAGAAAACATGTGCTACTGTTTTACCCATTTCCCTCACTGCAGGAAATTTTGTAACTGAACAAAAAAAACTAACAAATATCCAAAGAGTATATTCAGCTTAACTCTTCCCTTTGTGCTTAGAATACACTTGTTCAAAAGCACATTGAAGGCTTACTTACACCATGTTCTCACAGGTTCTTCCCTTCCCCAAGGTTGAGAACATTCAGATAAAAAGAAACAGCCCCTTCATTAAAAATAGAAAACAGAAACCCTAATAGATATACATATATCAGTGTCAGTAAAAGGGAAACCAAAATAATAGTAGACATAACAAGAAGAAAAGTCGTAGCTGTCCAAAGCTTTGTTCCTGTAGCAGCAGAAATAGTTGATGATATTTAACAACAGCTTGTACTTAAGAGTGTTCTATGAGCTAAATGCTGTGCTAAGTGATTTCTATGTGTTAACTCATGTAATCCTCAATTCAATAAAGCATTATGACTCTAATTCCTCAGTTTTCAAACAAAGAAAATGAAATTTAGTGGTCTGCCAAAAGTCATACAGCGCACCCAGAAGAGATGGAATCTGAACCCAAGTCTGATTCCAAAACCCATGCTGTTCATTATTAACCTACAACCCTCTCTCAAGTGGATCCCTACAGTGGCTATAGGCCTGGACCTAGGATTCTGGTATTACCAAGGCCAAGTAATGGCATTAACAATAATAAAAAAAAACTGTCAAATGCTAATTCAAGTCAGTATACCTTTAGGAGAAAACTCTATTTTTTTTTCCAGTGTCGTCAGTTCAAACTCACCTTATTGAAAAGACTCATTCTCTGAGGGTTTCAGATAATTAAAATTTACTATACTGAGGAATGGAAAATTTGTGCAGTACTACTAGTTCAATAAAATTATGTATAAAGTACCAACATTGCATAAAAATACACACACTTGTAACTTTTACATTTTAAAATCTATTTAAAAATAGTCATGTAATTACAACCAAAGAAAATAAGTACTCAACTTTTACAAGTAGTATTTTTGGGGGGGAAAAACTGTTCCAGGCTCTGAATACTTCCAAATCCCATATTTATTTTAAATTAATTAAATTTAATGAAGGAAGGCCAATATGCTAGATAGAACAAACATACCACAGTTCAGTCACAATACATACATTTCATATTTGCTCATGAAAATGTTCACAGGCTGACAAAGTATTTTTTTTTAGGAGAAATCTTTTTTGATCAGAGCCTATTTGTACTGAGGGTGGTGCTGAGGCTCATTTAACCAAAAGAGTAGCATTTTGCCACACAATGTCTTAAACCAGTATCTGGCTCACACTTATTTATACCCAAGATTTACAAAAAAACAATCAAACTTGAAACTGTTGACACATTATCCTTTACTGCTTCTAGTCACAGAATTTTTTTGTCCTTCAAAACACTAAAACATAAATTTATTGATTCTCAGTTTCAAGTATTCATTCTTTCATTTTAATAAAATGATCAGATATGTAATGATTATATATTTTATTATTAAAATAATAAGGTAATAAGTAGAAATTAAAATACCATTTCCATCATTGTACATATAAATTTATATTCCAATTATTTCTTATTCAACTGAATAGAGGAAAATTTTCTGCACATCAATTATTCCATGTTTCTACAGACAATTCACCTTAGAATGGTTTTCCTTAAATCTTTTCTTATAATAAGCATTTTTCATCAATTTTATTGCAAATAATTGTCATGATTTTATTTCTCAAAAAAAGTGAAATTCTTTAAGTTTGTATTACTATTGGCAATACGTTAAAGTTCAAGTTCATCAACTGTAATTACTTTTGCAGTGGTACTATATAAAACATTCTCCAGCAAAAGTATAACTTGCAATTTTTCACTGAAGCATATATTATACATAATACATGAGTACATCCATTAAGATATCTCTTATTTTTACTCGAAATTAACAAATAAAAGAATACTGAATTAAAGACAGCACAATATAAATGCTGAAGAGCCTCCAATTACTGAGAAAAAGTTTTAATAGTCCACAATTAAGTTCAAAACATCTGACAAGGGAGAAATGATGTTCATTCCAAGTCAAACATAAGTGGTAAGATAAGGAAAGGATGCTAGCAATGCAACCCAGGTTTCCAAGTACCAGCCTTCCCCCTTATACATGAGTATCAAAACATCAAAAGTATAAAGAACAATTACATGTGCATGCATAAGAAATAATATGCCAAGTCAGAGAGATTTGATGTATTTAAATGAATGTATATTAACTCTTGAGAATCTGAAAGGAAGAAATAACGATAATATATGATACACTCTAAAAGAGTATGCTCATAAAAGATTTAACATTTGCAAATACAAAGGAACATTTAACACTAACAAAATGGTAGATATATATTAAAGATGAATGGTGCAATGACAAGAGGAATTGTCATGTGACTATCATTTTGAAAATATTGATAACTAGATATTGATAACCAGTGGGGTCCCTCGGCCTGGCCTGCGCCAGGCATCCGGGATCCCTTGGGGGATGTGGGAGAGCTTGTTTCGGCATGATCCCCACAGGCCAGGCCTAGGGACCCCATTGGTTCATGAATCCATGCACCAGGCCTCTAGTATGCATATAAGATCTTTGGTTAATCTCTTCCCACCTTTCACCCTCTCCCCTTCCCTCTGAGATTCACCAGTCCTTGTTCCATATTTCCATGCCTGTGGTTTATGCTCCTGCATTGAGCGTCTGCCCCCTGGTGGTCAGTGCGCATCAAAGCTACCGGCCAGTTGGCCAGTCACTTAGGCTTTACACACACACACACACACACACACCTAGTGTCAAATGGTCATTTTGCTTCCAAATAAACACTCTGCTGCCAACCTGATCAACCCCAACTGCCGCCACTTCCGGCCTGAGCACCCCTAACTGCCCGCCCCTGCCA
>NW_006283826.1:1092635-1104622 GCF_000327345.1 Myotis davidii
ATCAACCCCAACTGCCCCCCTCCGCCAGCCTGCTCACCCCCCACTGCCCCCCCTGCTGCCTGCTCACCCCAACTGCCCTCCCCTGCCGGCCTCATCACCCCTAACTGCCTCTGCCTCGGCCCTGCCACCATGGCTTTGTACGGAAGGACGTCCGGAAGGTCTTCCAGTCTAATTACCCTTTTATTAGTATAGTTATAAGATAATTAACAACTACTGGACATTTACTATGTAAGTCGTTTTAAATACATTATCTCCTTTAATAATTTTTATAGCCCTATGAGGTAAGTATTATTAATATATCCACTTTATAAATAAGAGCAAAGGCACAGAAAGCTAAAGTAATATCTCCAAGATCACATGGCTACTGAGTGGCTCATTTGGATTCAAATGTTTTTCTATTCTATAACAAATCAAGAGATTTAAGAAGAAATATCCATCATCAACAGATAGTTCTTAACATCTTATTTCTCTAGGGAAATCAAGTAACACAATCATTTCCACGTTCCTTCAACTACAAAATAACCCACCACCATTACTTACTAGGAAAGGATTTTTTTTTCTTTTTTAAAGACTTTAGATAGGTTTTTAATTTATTTTTAGAGAAAGGGAGGAAGGGAGAGAGATAGAAACATTGATGAGAGAGAGAAAGAGAGAAGCATCATCAAAAGGCTGCCCCTTGCAAGCCCCCCACAGGAGATCGGGCCTATAACCCAGGGATGTGCCCTGATCAGGAATCAAACTATGACCTTCTGGTTCCTGGGTCAATGTTCAACCACCAAACCACATAGCTGGACAGAAAATGATTTACTTAGTTGAGTTTTACTAAGTTTTAAAACACAGGCAATGTGTAAGAGTTAAAAATCCATAATATGATACTTATTTGGAAGCTTCTTAAAACAAATGAATTCTCTTTTCTGTGTCACTGAATATAATAGGGTCAAAGTAGAAGCTTTGAAATTATTATGTCCAACAAATGAAGGTCCCAATCTCTGAGCTTATGTAGACATTATAAAAACTGTTTCAATAGTAAGCGTTTATTTTAGTATTGGCTGTCTGCCCAGCAAGTGCCAGAATAATTTTAACCAAGTGGACAGAAAACGAAGCAGGATGGACATGAACTCCACTTTAAATTGACTAAGGCCTATATAACTCCACAGTCCAATTTCCTCCCTCAGTACTTTACATACAAGTAGACTTAGGAGGTGAACAGGTAAATTTTTTAAGTCCCACAATTCATTTACTATTATTTTAACTTACAATTCACTTATTAGTACATTTTAAATGCATATTTTAATTGAATTCTGGAGATTTAAAGAAAAAAAGCAATAAACCACCAATGTGATATCATGTTTTAAAAGATGACATCTGTGAAAAGGATATAATATTAAAAGCATATATACAGGTATAATTAACTGTCTGGAAAGAATTATAAGATTATACTCTGCTTGTGAACACATAAATATATAAAGTTATTTACAGATCATGTGTAGCATCTATATATTTAATTTCATAATAAGCACTCCTCTTGCTTTGTAAAGTTAATGTTGAACTTTATACTAACTGCTTCTCAAGAGGAGAGAATTATAAATGTGCCACATCCTGTTCTTTATGTAAAAGCATCAGTGTGAAATTATAAAGAGCTAATGTGGTCCTGACGATTATTGTACGTATGGAATCAGTTACACAAACTCTGTGATTTCCTCTCCATAAACATTACTTCACGACTTGCACAAGAACAAAAATAACAAACTAAAAAAATAATTTATACCATTTTCATAGCTGAGGTTTCCAATAATTCCATTACAATTCAAATCATCAATATCTCATCAGGTCAAATTTCATTACAATAAAGTTGACAGAAGTTTTACATTTTTCACAAAAGAATATAGAAGTCCCAAATAAGTGTTCATTAACTTATAGTTTTAAAAAATGGTGACAAGTAATTTTTAAGTAGTAGGATTTTTCAATTGCCCTACTTTATTTAAACATACATTCCAATGCTACTGCATGAAACAAACTTAGTCAACATGAAACAATGTATATGAATCATGAAGCATCACAATAGTGGCCAACTCTCACTGTTCAAAAGGTTTCTGGGTGTTGCAACAGTCACCCCAGAAGCACCACGTAGCAGGAACAGCACAGAGCTAAGTAATGGGAGCCTAGATCTACCTCTCCTACTGTTACTTAATTGTATGAAACGGGACAGGTCATTTAGCCCCTTGGGGTATAGGCTCTCATCTGTAGTAGCAAACTAAACTAGCTCCTTAGTCTGCAAACTTTTTTTTAAACATATTTTTATTGATTTCAGAGATGAAGGGAGAGGGAGAGAAACATCAATGATGAGAGAGAATCATTGATCAGCTGCCTCCTGCCCCACATTGAGGATCGAGCCCGCAACCTGGGGATGTGCCCTGACCGGGAATCAATCCATGACCTCCTGGTTCATACGTCGACACTCAACCACTGAGCCACGCTGTCTGGGCTGTCTTGGAACTTTTAAAGCAGAATCCTGACTACTCTCAAGCCCCCAGAATAAAATGGATAAAAATAGACCTGCACTGAACTCCCTCCAGTGCAGTTCTGGGCAGCACGTAGGACCTCAATAGAGGGCAATCTGATCCCCTGGTAGTTTGAAAATACATATGACCGCTCAAGCACCCTCCAGTACCAACCCCCAAATTCTTGGTGTTGTAATTAATTTAACATGAGCACACATATTACTACTTCCAAAAATATCATCAGAGATTAGATAAAGCAATTATATTCAATAAATATCATACTAGGTGCTAGCTAGATCCTGAGCATTAATGACAGGTAAGACATAGACCCTTCCTTAAAAGGAGCCTACAAGCCGTAAGGGAAACAGATACAACCAATTACAATACAAACAAGTAAAAGCTACTGTGGAATCAGCAGAAGGTGCTACTAAGACACATACTAGGGGCAGCTTACTCAAGATGGAGGTGTCACGTCATTCACTGATGAGCTGTCTCTACCTGTCTACAAACAATTCAATTTCCTCAACCAAAATCGAAGTCTACAAAAGGAAAAAACCAACAACAAAAGAGGTACTTAGGAATAGAGCAATAAAATATGAAAGAGAAACACTTCTTGTTTGTTTATTTAAGCAAAAGAGAGGTGGCTGCACCTGAAAGGGCCTCTTCTGACTAATGTGACATGAGCTGCTACATTTGAAAACAGACACTTGCAACAGATGCTATTCAGCTGAAGGCTTCAGGCATGATTCCCACTCTCAGGCACATGTTCCACGGAAAAGGGCACTGGGTTTCTGCTACAGCGTTAGCACAGATACACGGACAATTATACAAAGGACCACAGACAGACTGGTGACAAAAACTGCTAACCAATGTCTCTTTGCCTACCACAGTTTACATTTTTAACATGGTTGCAAGTTACAAAGAAACACCAAGAAGCAGAATTTAAAGCCTAGGTAAGGAATTGATTTTAAATGCCTTAAATATAGGCTATGGCTAATATACAATATAAAGACTGCCCTGTACTATATTAAATATTTCAAGTTATGTTTATTTTTGGTCATTTGTTCATGTCAGAAGCTTTCACTGTTTAAGAAATGACTATACTCGCAGGCATTCTCTCCAGTAGAGCCACACTGGTCTTCTTTCAGTCCTGCAATCTACCAAGCCTCCTGCCACCAAGAAATGCTCTCTTCTCAGTCATAGAATATCATCATTCCTCTCTTCATCTACTTCAATTCTGCATCTGCATCTATTCTACTTTGACATCACAGTTCGAATCACTTCCTCAGGTAGCTCTGATTTCCTTTTATTAAGTTCCATATTAACTGTATGGCACCATGCAGTTCACGATGCTGTACTTATCTTAGTTGCAATTTTTTTCATGTACTCGTGATTTTTTTTAATGTCTAACTTCTCCTCCTAATGCCTAAACTCAAAATTTGAAAATCCATATTTGTACTCATTGCTATATTTCCCAGTGCTTATAGCACAGTGACTGGCACAAACTGTGCCCTTAATAAATATCTGTTGAATGAATGAGTGAAGAGGGGTATTAAAAAAATCAATATGTATTCTTCAGTAGGAAAATTTATTACCATTTTCAATGGCAATACCACAACAATTTATTTTCATTGAATGGGAAATTTGTGAAAAGTACTCTTTAGGGATCAAATTTTTCATGCTTTGACTTCAAGCATTAAGATAAATTTTTCATACAAGATCCCATGAATTTACATCACAAAAATAATTGGTTATTCTAGACTTAAATCTTTAAAAACCAGACTGTGCTTTAAAGAGACGAAAGATTAAAGATGAGTTTGTAAAGATAAAGAAGTGGTTAAGAAAATGGATTAAAAAGAATACGCAGACAATAGAGAAACTCCCTGAAGAGAATAAATGGTTTATAGAAAACAATATATTTCAATTTATTGTTAAAAAAATACAAGGTATAAAATTGGCAAGATAAGATTATGATTTCTATATATACGGAAAGCATTTCCGCGTATAAAGGCAGATTAAATAATTGATTTTTACAGATTTGGAAGCAGATTAGATGCCGGCATGTTAAGATGGTGGCGTGTTAAGATGGTAACACTTTTTTATACAAATGTCATTCATAATCAACAGCCCAGAAGATACTGCATATCATTCATTTTTCCTTGTTAGAGTTATGCTGACTTACAGGTTTGGAGGTTTAATTTTTTTCCCCATAATACAGACACTTCTAAAAATCTTGTTCTTTACATAAGGGTCATATAAGTACTTATTTTATGTAGAGATCAAGCTCAGATATTAAGAGATCAATTCATCCTAGTCTGAATATCCCATTAGGACACAATTTACTGTGTAGAGATATAAAGTTACAGTATTAAATGGTAACCATTTAAATGAGGCTACCTTTAAAAAAACAAACCTGTGTAACACTATATATATGCCAATGTTCTTTCATCACCTATATTTTTATTTTCTTGACTTTCTTGTTCATTATTGCTTCAGTGCCAACATTTCCTTTTGACATGTATTGATCATGCTAATAGCTATAATACTGCTTTTCATGCCTGGAATTGATGGAGTGTATTTTATAAAAATCCATATGAATTGACAAGTAAGTTTATTTAATGATGTTTATTTAATGACATTTTCTAACCATTTTCACATTTGAAATATTCAAGCAAAAATATGTTAACTCTTTTTTAAAAATAACTTAGAGAATCATTTTAATACTTTATAATAATTCACATGTAATTTTCACAGACTATCTAAACTACATGTACCAAATCTGTCAGCATTGCCTGTTAAACCAAGTTAATCTTGGGCTCTGTACCTGTTCGAAGTTCAAAACAAACAGCTATATGTGAATGCAGTTTTCAAAGTTCAAAATGAAGAAATTTTTATTCCTAAATATAAAATCCTAAATGTTACAAAGATTTAACAAAATTAGCCATGAGGACAAGTAAGAGTGCAGTAGTAACATACCTCTTTACTTACCTCCTAGAACAGTAGTAGTAGTACCTGGTGCTTATTAATCATTTTTCTGACTGAATGAACAAATGAACTGGCACAAATCTTTGTGATAAGATGCTATTAGGCTCTTTTCCCATTTACTCCCTGGCCTCCAATCAGAAGGAAGATGAGAAAACTGAACATGCCTTAAATGTGGGCAACCCATAAGCCTCCAACTAACTCTACATGTAAAAGTATTTAATCCTACCAGATATCTTAGAAATCTTCCTGTTTTATAAAGTCCTGTGATCTTAGTTGGAACTTAGAGGTGATTCAAGGCAAGATGCAAACTAAAATAAGAATTCTCTTCTTCAACATCCCTGAAAAGACAGTGCTTCTGTTTAAGTAATTCCAACAATGGTTGTATGAGGGAGGAAAGAACAAGTGTCTGGCACATATTATAGACACTCAAATGCTCTCCCCATCCTGAGATCTTGGTCATTATTCAAGAAACACCCTTTTTAGAAAGTCTCCTCCCTCTACCACCTCCTACCCTCAAAGTTTCTGCAGGGCACTTTCAGAGCACTTTGATCACTCTGCTAACATGCTGCTTGCTCTTCAAGTACTACAGAAAGATATGTATGTTTACCTCCCTTCTTGAGATGTTAAACTCCTTGAGATTAAAGACTGTGTTTTAGTAACTACACCACCTGGCACATAGCAGGCAGGCAGCAAATGTTCATCAAAGGAAGGAATGATTTTCTGCATGAATTTCCTGTAGTTTACAAATCTGAAAAAAGTAACCAAAAATTTTTTGAGAGAAAAGCTTTTAAATGTATTATAATCACCTTTTAAAATGATAAGAGAAGGATATGAAAACAACAGAAACCTACAACTGACAGAAGTTTGAACAGCTACTTGCTTAGGTGTAAATATTGGGAAATAAATTCGTAGTGAGTAATGCAGCTCTGAAGATTATAACGGAGTTAAAATTTCTGAGATTTTTCACAAATCATACTGTGAGCAAAAAAATAACTTAATAGTTTTTAAATGAAACATCACCTATAATCAACTTATTCAGCTTAGTGATACTTAAATACTGTAAGAATTGTGGCTACATCTTAAAATGCCATTTTTTAAATCTCAACCTATCAAAACTGAGTTAATATATAAAGCACACCAAATAAAATGACCAAGTGGCACCAAAAATGACATTTGATTTTAAAATCCAAATTTCAAATTTCTGAACACAGCCTTATAAATTCCTGAACTGCCAAATCCTAGTTTTTTTAAACAAGTATGTCTTCTGCTACTAAGACCTTTAAGTCAATTTTGTAATAAAAGCAAAACACCCATTAATATAAAAATGCTATTTTTCAACTTCAGATAAATATTCTAACATGTTCACAATTTCTCAAAGTTAACTTTATTTAAAAATTCATATGATTCAATTAAACTAGACAGCACTACTTTTTTTAGTGCAAAGAAAGGAGGGGGGGATCATTATCAGATTTTTTCCATAAGTTGACCTCCTTGTACAGAAAAGTGCGTGTGTGTGTGTGTGTGTGTGTGTGTGTGAAGATGAACAACAACAAATGGCTGCTCCACAAATAAATGAGAGAACTGTCTTTGAGATAACTGGGTTAGAACAACACTCCAAGGTTTGTAACATCACACTGCAGAAGAGCCAGTAAAGCTGCAAATACAGTTTACAAACCACCATGCTAACTCCCCTTAAAACTCCTTCAACCCTTTTCGGTCCAACCTCGAGGCTGACTGGACAGACCAGGCGCTAGGGGGCAGGTCCAATGTCAAGCAATAAGAACATTAAAAAGTTTAACATTCAATCCGGTCAATTAATTTGGACCAGACTGTTTGAATTCCAAAAATAACATTGGACCGCAAAGGGCTAAGAAGGATTACTGCCTATAATCTAACCTCACTGTGCCACTGCTTCAGTGGTGAATCCAAAGAACTGGTTAAACAAACATGGGTTTCAGCAAATGTACTCTTCATTAGCTAGAGACACACTGAAGGTGGCTAGTCAGGTTCAAAAATCAGACCCCCTCTGGTAAGGTGGCCACAATCTTTAGTTAAACCTTAAATGTTTAGGGTAATTATAGTCAATCTGCAGTAAATGTGCTGGATGATATTCTGTTGCAATATTAAATGATGAAAATGGACAGAAGTAAATTAGCAGTTACAGAACATGGATGGTATGCAAAGTAGTTTTTTAAAGTACATAAATGGAAACTGTATACTCTCAGGAAATGTGAAGTTTGTATAACAAAGGAAAGAGGGATGTTTTCAGCTAAGTGGCAACTAGCCAATGTCTCACTTTGAATCAAATATGTCACTGAAATGAGATTTTCCAGGAAGCAATAAGAATAATAAAACTCTAGGCTTAAAAAAAAAAACACAGTTTAAGAAAAAATTCTGGGGCAAATACTCAAAACGTCAGTAAAGTAAAAATAAATCATTTATCCAACCTAAAATCTGAACACTATCTAGAGATGTCAATTACACCAGGCCTCTATCTAAGCTACAGGTTTGAACTACTTTCCTGATGTCAAATATTCACCCATACACACAAAATCAATAAAAGCCATTATTTTGATTTAAATCACATATCTAAAAACCATTAACTATTTATCACTTGAATTGGCATTCTGGATTTTACAGAAGGACTAAAAGTCATTCCTATTAAAGCTTCAATACTATGTAAGGCTTATTTGACAATCACTACCAAATATTTATGAGCAATGCCTGTTAGAAATAGAATTGTGCATGATGGAGGGATTTTTCACAAGAATAGAATGTTTATAAGAGTTTCAAAAAATATATTTAGAAATATCATCATAGGAAGTATCTCCAGTGTTAGTGAATCACAAAAGACCCAAGAAAAGGCAGCACATCAAAAAGACTTGTTTTGTATTATCAGCAGGCAGCAACTCACATAAATTTTATCAAAAATTTTATGTTAAAAAGAAATTTTAACATACAAACATTATTATTCTTGAAATATCTCATTTGGTAAAAAAAAAAAAATTCCTAACTAGCCCTGGTCCATGCTGATCAGTGGTTAGAGCACCAGACAACACAATGCAGGGTCAAGGGTTCAATTCCCAGTCAAGGGCATGTACCTGGGTTGCAGGTTTGATCCCTGGTCCCTGTCGGGGTACATATGGAAGGCAACCAATGTGTCTCTCTCACATGGATGTCGCCCCCCCACACACACACCTTTTCTGTAAAAGAAATCAATGGCAAAAATATTCTCCGGTGAGGATTAACAAACAACAAAAAAAGCAAAGAAAAATTTCATAGCTGGTAAAGACTGGGATTCAATTTAATAAAACTATAAAAAACTACAAAAATTTTACTTTCCTACAAGTTGTCAGCAGAAAGCAATATTATTGAATAATCAAAAAGAACATCTAAAGGCAACAACGTATTTCTTATTTGTAAAACACAGGAAAACTATTTACTAACTGGAATATGAATAACAAGACTCACTTGATCACTGTAACGTAAATTCATTCTGAAGTGTTATTTTCAACACAAATTTTCCAAAGGTGTTTCATAGATCTTTGTAAGTCAAAAACTGCTCTTAAGTAATACCTTAGGAAAATAAACAAGATTGCTGATCATGACATTTATTTATCTTTTCTAAGATATTTTAATTGATTTCTGAGAGGAAGAGATAGAAACATCAATGATAAGTCATTGATCGGCTGCCTCCTGCACGCCCCACACTGGGATTGAGTTTGAAACCTGGGCATATGCCCTGACCGGGAATCGAACCATGGCCTCCTGGTTCATAGGTCAACACTCAACCATTGAGCCATGCCAGCTGGGCACTAAGTACGACATTTAATAATATGCAGCAGAGAACCTTCGGCTAGAGACCCTAAGGCAGGGGTTCTCAGCCTGTGGGTCGCGACCCCTTTGGCAGTCGAACGACCCTGTCACAGGGGTCGCCTAAGACCATCCTGCATATCAGATATTTACATGACGATTCATAACAGTAGCAACATGACAGTTATGAAGTAGCAACGAAAATAATCTTATGGTTGGGTCACAACATGAGGAACTGTATTTAAAGGGCCAAAAGGTTGAGAACCACTGCCCTAAGGCGTGTTCTCAGACACGGAGCTACACAGATCCAGGACCCTTCGTTTGTTGATTGGATTTCAACTGGGTACAGTCCTTTAGTCAGCAGCTCTCCCCCAGGACTGTTCACCCAGCTCTTGGCACACGATGGTTGCTCAATAAACATTTGTTTTAGGAGTTATGTTTATGAATGAACATGTGAGTGCATGAACTATTTAAGCCTAGCCTCAAAGTCCTTGGTGCTTCCGGTCTTCTCCGCAAGCTCTAGGCTATTGCCATCAAGGCTCAATCTGGCACCTTCGGAACTCTCTGGAAATGTTCTTCGGAGAGGGTGGCTGCCTTTCTTATTGGCCTCTGCCAGGTTCAGGTCTGTTTGGGCACATTGGGAAACCTTCAGAAGCCCAGCAGCCCCCTTATTTCCCCCTCTTTGGGGTCCTTTTGGAATAAACTCTTTTACGAGTTAAAAATAAATAAACAAACAAACAAACAAACATGCAGCATCTAAAATTCCTTAGTATACCAATCTACCTGGCCCTTGATAATCTAATTCCAACCTACATTTTTTACCTATTTCCCATTACTCCTGGCCCTGCCCACTTATGACAAAAACACCAATTTTTCTGGTCACACACTTTTCTTTCTCCATGCCTTTATTCATTATACTGGAAGCCCAGTGCACACAAAATCCTGCGTGAGTAGCTCCCTTCCGCTTGCCTCAGCTGGTTGCCCCACACATCACCGATAGTAGCTCACACCCCACCCCGCCCACCTCAAGAGCCGTCACACATTTGGTCATGACAGTGTTACACCGTGATGGCTGCGGGTCTTTTATATAAGAGACTAGAGGCCCGGTGCACAAAAATTTGTGCACTCGGGGGGAGGGGGTGGTCCCTCAGCCCGGCCTGTGCCCTCTTGCAGTCTGGGACACCTCAGGGGATGACCACCTGCTGGCTTAGGCCCGCTCCCTGGGGGGATTGGGCCTAAGATGGCAATCAGACATCCCTCTGGCAGCCCGGCAGCCCTTGGGGGATGCCCACTTGCCAGCAGGGAGCAGACCTAAGCTGCAGTCAAACATCCTTAGCACTGCTGAGGAGGCAGGAGAGGCTCCCACCACCACCGCTGTACTGACAGCCATCAGCCTGGCTTGTGGCTGAGCAGAGCTCCCCATGTGAGAGTGCCCTGACCACCAGAGGGCAGCTCCTGCATTGAGTGTCTGCCTCAGGTGGGATCTCAATACCAGATATCAAGCTGTATTACAAAGCCACTGTTCTCAAAACTGCCTGGCACTGGCACAAGAACAGATATCTGGAATAGAACAGAGAGCCCATTAATCAACCCAAGACATTATGCTCAATTAATATTTGACATAGGATGCAAGAGCATACAATGGAATCAAGATAGTCTCTTCAATAAATGGTGTTAGGGGAAATTGGACAGATACATACCAAAAAAAAAGAAGAAACTAAACCAGCAACTTACATCATACACAAAAATAAACTCAAAATGGATAAAGGACTTAAATGTAGGATGGGAAACTATAAAAATCCTAGAAGAAGCCATAGGCAGCAAAATAGCAGACATTTGGTTAAGCAATATCTTTACTGATATAGCTCTTGGGGCAATGAAAACTAAGGAGAAAATAAACAAATGGGACTACATCGAAATAAAAACCTTCTATACAGCAAAAGAAACCATCAACAAAACAACAAGAAAGCCCATTGCATGGGATGCCTGGCTGCCGGCCGCCATCTTGGTTGGCAGTTAACACATTGTATGCAGGAAACGTATTTATACGTTCTACCAGTCTAGAAGAGCGCGGGACACATATTAATACGTTTTTTATAGACGAGCGGTAGAATGCGGGTAACATATAAATACGTAAACTAAAGTTATCGTAATTTTACTGAATGTTGCCATTTGCGCAAAAAATTAGCAAAAATGGCCCGTGCCACCTGTTAGCGCGCAATAAAAACTACCCGCAAACAATGTATTAATTTGCATATCTCGCTGATTAGCCAATTGGAAGGGTAGCGAAGTTATAGTTAATTACCATGTTTCTCTTTTATTAGATAGGATTTCCTCCCCCTGAAGTAAATAAAATCTCTTCATTTCAGTATCTCATCACACCTTTCTTTTTCAAAGCCCACCATTTTCAAATACTAGCTCCTCCACAAAGCTTTTCCCTTTCTCCCAAGCAGCAATAATCTGTCTTCTGAATTACCACAGCACAATTATAACTATTTCATGAAACATTATGTTGTACATGACATTATACTTAGTTCCATGTCTTAATACGCTTTCTGTCCCCTATTTGACTGAGTGCCCTGTGACTGGATCACACCTGCTAAATCAAAACAGTGAGCCTTAAAGCCCAAAGCCAGAAGAGATTAGACATTAGGTTTGTACAAAAAAAGCAGTCTTTCTACTCGACCA
>NW_006283826.1:1104724-1109897 GCF_000327345.1 Myotis davidii
GCATATTTATTCCCATTTAGGGGCTTTATTGGATAGCATATTATTTTTTCAGGAATAATTTATATGAATCCAATAAATTAAAAGCCTTAGAATATCTCGCTTAATTGTCACAGAAATCCTTAGTTAGGCGTGTGATACTAAGCCTATTATACAGCCAAGGAAATTAAATCTCAAATGATTAATAACCCATTACAAGGTCACTACAGCAAGAAAGTGGAAAATGCTGATACCAGAATCTAAGCTTTTCTCACCACACTATTCTGCTTCTGGATAATCAGTAGCAAAACTAAAAATCAAAACTTAGAGTAAGGCAGACAGACTAACAAGCAAAGATAAGGTGATAACCTTTATAGTGTTCTCAGTTCTAAGACTCTGCATTTAATGCATCTCTCGTTGTTGTTCCTCAAAACCAGTGGTCGCCAACCGTGGACCACTGGTGGTCTGTGAGGTCCAAAAGGTTGGCAACCACTACTCTAAACAGCAACTTAGAAAATGTGTCCCCAAGTCCACACATTACAATCCAAATTTCTTACCCTAACAATCCCAATTTCTTACCTTAACTAACCTAACCCATCTTTTCTGCTGTTCTCCCAAACTTTCAGCTCCCAACTGCTGCTTACTGCTATGCCACATACCCAATGATTTGTGCTCAGGCTACTATCACTCTACTATCTACACTTGTCCTAATTTTATGTGTTCTCCAGACAAACTACTTTAATGCCTCCAGCCCACAAATTTCAGCCACCTATTACCTATGAAATCACATTTTGTGCATTTTATTATATGCGATATTATTTCTCTGCAGAAGTCAATATAAAGTAGTGGTTAAAAAAACAAAACCATGGAGACAGATGGCCTTCTCTACCACTTATGTGCCCTTTGGGAGATTACTTAACTTCTCCATGCCTCAGTTTCCCCATCTATAAAGGAAATTATAGGATAGTCCCTTCCTCACTATAATGATCCTATATAATAAAACCCTAATATGCAAACAAACCAAACGGCAGAACAACCAGCGGAACAACCGGTCACTATGATGCACACTGACCAGCAGGGAGCAGCTCCTGCGTTGAGCATCTGACCCCCCAAGAGGGAGGCAACTGGTGGCAGCAATCAGTGGGCGGGGCCAGCAGGGGTACCCCCGAATACCCCGCCCAGCGATTGGCCCACAGATGGCCCTGATCGCTGGCCTGGACTAAGGACTCTACCCTATACATTGGGAACAGTCTCTTAGATTCAAAAATTAAAACCTGGCAATAACACTGAAAGAAACAGGATGATGCAGCGATGACATGCATGGACTCTGGCTTGCACATTTTGTGGTCAGTCCCGATTCTGACACTTAGAACTGTGTGACAAAGCCAATTACTTAACTTCTCTCTGCTTCAGTTTTTTCAACCATAAGATGGGAAAAACGGTACTACTGCCTCAGAAGGATCATGTTATGTACTACTTTTTATAATCAGGGCAAAAAAATGTAGCTGCCTGCCCATACAACAGCAAGATGCTTTTCACCTTTATGAAAAGTATGGTCACAGGTGCATGCAGCATTCCGGATTGCGAGAGGGATGGTCAACTGCCAGTTCAGGCCTGACATCCCCCAAAGAGTCCCGGATTGCGAGGACTCAGGCCGGGCTGAGGGACTCCTTCCCTACCCCCCATGAACAAATTTCATGCACCGGGCCTCTAGTATCATAAAATGAGTTAATGTAAAAAAGTGCTTTGAACAAGTCCTGACATAAATAATGCCCCCATGGTAGAGCCATCATTGTCATTTCTTCCAGTATCAGGGTTAGTTTTGTCTCCACAGAACTATTAACTATCCCACAATACTGGACACATACTGTTCTAATGTTATATTTTAATGATAAGCTCTTAAGTCTTTACAAAAAGGTCAATTTATCAAGTTTTCTCAAACATATCTCTTTTAATTTATAATGCAAAACAGTATATGCTAAAATTTTATTTCTATGATAGAGAAAATATAACTATGCTAATCATAGGGGATGCAAGAGGTGAATATCTGCTCCATTGAATCTGGAATCGGAACTGATCCAACTGTTCCATTTAATCAAACACCATGCAAACTGTTAAGAGTTCCTTCTGACTTTAACAGTCAATTTCCCAAAGAAAGAGCAAGTGCCTGCTAAAAGATCTTAATAATCCACAGGGCCTGGAGAGCACTGCCTTTTTTCTTTTTCTTTTTTAAGTTAAAAAAGGCTTTTCCTCTCAACAGAAATCAATGAAAAGCCTCTTGAACACAGCAAGAAGATAAGCTTGATTTTAGCTACAATGTAAGTCGCTGCAGAATTTCAGAGTGCCAATAATAGTGTCACTTTTCTCATACATTGGATTTACTCCTATTTTTTCAGGACCACAATAATCTGTGCAATGTTCTTACAAGTCACTAGTATTATTTTTACATAATTAACAAATTATAAAATCACTGTCATATCACAGTTGCTATTATTAGTCCTATCAAGAAATTATAAACATGAAGGAAGAAATTATATTATGGCCAACAGGACCTACTAGTACTTTACATTTCTAAAACCATGTTTTTTGAGTAGCTAAGTATTCATATAAAAAGGGAAGAAATATCTATGCCAAGATTAAAGGATATATTATTCAAAGAGCCTCAATTTTCAAACTAAAAAAGGATGGGAACAGTCATGGAAATAGATATTGATTTGAGTTCAAATTTTATATAGCCAGCAAACTATACAGATGCAAAGAAGCTAAGTAAAATAGAAAATAAGACTTTACGTAATAAAAAAGTTAATTCATTTATATATTTTTAATTAAGCATTGCATTTTGAGATAATTAATATTCACATGCAGTTATAAGAAATAATACCAAGGACCTCATGTATGCTTTATCCAGTGTCCCCAAAATGCTAAGTGCTTGCAAAACTACAGTATAACCCTAGCCAGTTTGGTTCAGTGGCTAGAGCCTCACTGCAGTGGCTATAACTTCAAAATTATCTATATACTAGAGTCCCAGTGCACGGATTCGTGCACCAGTGGGGTCCGTCAACCTGGCCTGCGAGGATCGGGCCAAAACCGGCTCTCTGACATTCCCCGAGGGGTCCCAGATTGCGAGAGGGCAGTTCTCGGGTGACGCATCCCGGAATTGGGCTCCCTCCTCTTTGGTTTTGGGTGCGTTACCCAAGAACCGCAGCTGCCAAGTGACAGTAGCTTGGCAACTCCTTCATTGAGCGTCTGCCCCCTGGTGGTCAGTGCACGTCATAGCTACCGGTTGGACTGCTGCCTATATATCTATACCAGCGGTTCTCAACCTGCGGGTCAAATGACCCTTTCACAGGGGTCACCTAAGACCATCGGAAAACACATATATAATTACATATTATTTTTGTGATTAATCACTATGCTTTAATTATGTTCAATTTGTAACACTGAAAATACATCCTGCATATCAGATATTTACATTACGATTCATAACAGTAGCAAAATTACAGTTATGAACTAGCAACAAAATTAATTTTATGGTTGGGGGTCACCACAACATGAGGAACTCTATGAAAGGGTTGCAGCATTAGGAAGTTTGAGAACCACTGATTTATACTAATAAAGCATAGGTGGCCCTCACGCACTGCCTCCATGTCATCACAAGATGGCTGCCACAAGATGGCCAGCAGGGGAGGGCAGTTGTGGGCAATCGGGCCGGCAGGGGAGCAATTAGGCGTCATTCATAGCAGCAGGGGAGCGGTTAGGGAATGTTCAGGCTGGCAGGCAGAAGCAGTTAGGGGCAATCAAGCAGGAGACATGCGAGTGGTTAGGAGCCAGCAGTCTCAGATTGTGAGAGGGCTGTCCCAGATTGGAGGGTGCAGGCCAGGCTAAGGGACACCCCGCCCCCTGCATGAATTTCATGCACCAGGCCTCTAGTCTACACTAATAAAAGACAAAGATGCTAATTGACCCTACCTTCGCTATGCCTACCAGCCCATCAGAGTGACTATATGCAAATTAACCCAACCAAGATGGCAGTTAATTTGCATATACCAGCTGGGAGCGAAGACTGAAGACAACGTAGAAGGAAGTCAAGCGCTGCAGAAAGGAGCAAAGTAGAGGTGGCAGAGACAGGAACGGAGCCAAGGTGGCGGGAGGCAGGAGGCGGGCGGTGGTAGGGTGGCAAAATAGGCCCTTGACTTCAGGGAGGGGTGGGACCTGAGCACTTGGAGCAGAGAGATAGGACAGGCTCCATGGGAGGGAACAGAGCAGAGCTGCGCTCACACTCAGCCTCGGACTTCAGTTTCCTGGTGTGTCAGCTGGCCCTCCCCGCCTTCACCGGGTTGCAAGGTTCAGCTCAAAAGACTGAGAGCCTCCAGGGTGGTTGGGAAGGCAGCTGCGGGGGGGGGGGAGGCTGGTGGGTGAGCAGATAGAGAGGTGCCAGCAGGAGTGTAAGGGAGTGTGCACTCGCGTGTGCCACCGGCCTGCCGGCTTTACTCTTGCACGGCGACTGTAGTGACGGCGGCGGTTAGTACCCGAGCCCAGACGGAGCAGAGGCCGGTGGAGCAGAAGGACATCCCGCGGGGGGGGGGGAGGCTGGTGGGTGAGCAGATTGGCTGGAGGTGGGGCAGCAGGGCCCCCAGATTGGCTGGATTCGACAGGGCGGGGCTAACCTTAGAGAGGTGCCAGCAGGAGTGTAAGGGAGTGTGCACTCGCGTGTGCCACCGGCCTGCCGGCTTTACTCTTGCACGGCGACTGTAGTGACGGCGGCGGTTAGTACCCGAGCCCAGACGGAGCAGAGGCCGGTGGAGCAGAAGGACATCCCGGCATCCCGATACCAGATGGCATGGCCCGTGGGTCAAGGCCAAAGGGGAGGGCGCCGAGAGTGGCTCCACAATGGGGCTGCTGCCTACAGGCATCCTCTAAGACGGTGAACGCCAGGCCGAGGGAAGATGAGAACCTGGCATCCGGTGGAGGGCAAGGGGCAACAGCGTCGCGGAGCATGTGAGGTGTCAGGGGCAGTGGACATGGCCCTGATGGCAGGCTAGCTTAGGGGACCCTACCAGCACACGATTTAATCATGCGCTGGGCCTCTGGTAGCTGTGATGCACACTGACCATCAGGGGGCAGATGCTCAATGCACAGGCATGGAAACATGGAATAGACTGATGAATCTCAGAGGGGAGGGGGGAGGGGGGAGTGC
>NW_006283826.1:1111425-1120019 GCF_000327345.1 Myotis davidii
AGGGTGGCATCGCACCCTCCTGATCTGCCCTGCTCTGTGCATGACAGGGGGCAGCGCCCCAAATCCCCAATCAGCCCTGCTCTGAGACTGACCAGGGGCTGCACCTAGGGATTGGGCCTGCCCTCTACCACCCGGCAGCCCTAAGCCAGCAGGTTTTTATCTACCGAGGAGTCCCAGACTGTGAGAGGGCACAGGCCAGGCTGAGAGACCCCCCACCCCCGCCCCGAGTGCACAAATTTTTGTGCACTGGGCCTCTAGTCCTATATAATAAAAGCCTAATATGCTAAGTGTCTGACCGTTCGTTCAACTGTTCGACCAGTCGCTGACATGCACTGAACAGGATTGGCCAGACATGCCCTGGAGCCCTCCCACAGCCCCTCCCCAGCCCCAACTGGGACTGGGTGAGATAGGCCAGACACGGTCTGGTGCCTGTCCTCCCACAATCCCTCCCTGGCCCCAGTCGTGCATCGGTGGGGTCCCTCAGCCTGGCCTGTGCCCTCTTGCAATTTGGGACCCCTTGAGGGATGTTGGAGAGCCAGTTTCAGCACAATCCCCACAGGCCAGGCTGAAGGAACCCACCAGTACATGAATCCGTGCCCCGGGGCTCTAGTCCAGTGGTCAGCAAACTGCGGCCCCTTGAGTGTGGATCTTCCACAAAATACCACATGTGCGCGTGCACATAGTGCGATTGAAACTTCGTGACCACACTCAAGGGGCCAAAGAGCCACATGTGGCTCGCGAGCCAGAGTTTGCCGACCACTGCTCTAGTCTATAATAATAAAAGCATAATATGCTAATTAGACCAGGTGTCCTGGACAAAGCCAGGGCTGCGAGGGAAGCCCTGGTCCCGGGTGCTTGCCAGCGGCTGGAGGGAAGCCTGGGTCCCTGGTGCCAGAGGGAAGCCGGTGCCAGCATCTGGGGGAAGAAAGGCCTACTCTTGCATGAATTTCATGCATTGGCCTCTAGTTTAAAAATAAAACAGCACCACGGATCTGGCACCGACAAACCAACACTTGGTTCCCCCCAAGTGGGACACAGGTCCTGCCACCACCCTGGAGCAACACCCCACCAAATCGCAGCCAAAGCTGCCAGACCCCATGGTCAAAATGTGGCCCATAGCCCAGCCTGGAAATGGTCACTGTGGGTGCTGGGTAATGATATCACATAGCAACACCTGGCTTCCTCTCCCTAGCGACTAGCCTCCTTGGAGTTTCTTCAGCCCAGGAACACAACTTGATTTATGCCAGGTGCAAACATTTTACACTTTAACCAAATATTTATGAAGCATTTTCACATGCCTCATCTCATTTGGTCTTCACAGAAATCCTCAAGTAGGTAGATAGGACTTGGTAGAATCCTATTTTCTTTTCATTAGCCAGAAAACAGAGTTTTAGAGAGTTTAGAAACTTGACCCGACTGAAAGAAGAAATGGTAGAACTTTAAAATGACTTCAGGTTTTCTCACTGCACAGAATATAGTCAAACACTGCTACAGTTAAATATTTTACCCTTTGTTCTCCCTGTGTGATTTACAATAATAATTCTCCCTGCGCAGAATATAGTCAAACACTGCTGCAGTTAAATATGTTACCCTTTGTTCTCCCTGCATGATTTACAATAATAATGTGCTTCGTGTTGATACTTACTGCTGTGCTGCTGACAATATCCTGAAAGAGAAGTTAGGGTGCTTCACTGGACTGGAAAATGTTTAGCTAAATCAGAAAGCAGGTCTAACTAAGAAAGTTCATTCTATATCTATCTATCTATATATACATACATACACACACACACACACACACACACACACGGCTAAGTTGACTCACACACGCGTGATATATATAAAGCTTTCACTGGCAGCAATTGCACGCATGTGTTTTGATCTGTCATTGTTGATCGTGAATTTGGTTACACTTGTATTATAGAGAAAGGGTGAATAGCAATATTAAAATGTTTCTTCTAATTAATTTTCTTTCAATGTGCACAAATCCGTGCACCAGGACACTAGTATTAAATAAAAATGATGAAAGTATACATCCTTGCCTTGTTCCTGATCTTAAGGGAAGAGTATTCAGTTTTTAAGTATTAAATCTGTTAACTGTAGGCTTTTATAGGTGTTCTTTAAGTTGAGGAAATTCCCATTACTATTTTTCTGATAATTTTTATCATGAATGGATAATTTTTTAACTTGAATTTGTCACAATTTGCAAAGGGAATTCATGAAGAAGTTTTGCTTTGAAACAGTTTTCAATTTTGTTCATTTTTGTTAAATTGACGCTTGTGAATATAGGAATATTGCTCGGTACGTAAATTCTAAATTCCACTTTATTATACAACATATGCTTTATATCAACAGCTTCAAGTCCAATTTTTGTCAGGAAGCAATCCAAAACATGATCATTTGGGCAACACGGCAAATAATCTATTTTTTTTGTTACATCAATTCATCAAAACTAAGTGCTCCTTTGCAGTCCATGCTTTTCCAAGTTCACTTGTTTTAATTTCCCTGTAAATCATGATGTAATATTGTAGTGTTTTAAACAACACAATTTGACCTTGTCAATGAAAATATGAGATTTTTCCTATCATGGAATATATCTGCTGCTACCTTGAAAAATCACAGCTTAGTTCAGTCAAGAAACAGTCATTTCCTATCAAAAACCCCAAACAAAATCCAATGTTCTAATCATTATTTATCTAGTGTTTAAAAACTGCAGTGATACTCACAAGGATCCAGGGGTGAAACACCAATCCAACTCTGAATTTAAACATGCATCTATTTTTAACTCTCATGTTTAAAACTGAGAATTTTAAGGGCACGGAAATCTAAGTTTGATTTAAATGTACTATATAGCATCATAATTAAAGAGTCACATTACTTCAGATCACCAGGGGCTACGGAAGGTAACATAAAAGAGAATATACGCAAAGTATGAATAATTATTTTCCTATCTAAAATGGTATCCATTTTCTTAGATAACAAGGGCAATAAATTTTTAAAGAAGCAGTAAAAACGGGTATGCTAAAATGGTTAATATTCAAATGCTAAAAAGGCAGATTAAATGACTAAGGTAATATTTTTTAAAGGTTTACCAGTAATAACCACTAAAACAATTCATAAAAGAAACCAAAAAGCAATAATAAACCTTATTATTCCTATGGAAGGGTTGTAGCTATTGCCCTTATAGACCCACCTCCCTCAGCATCGTTCTTTCAGTGAAGAGACCACACCCCTATCTTATTTAGGCATTATGTAACCAGACACTCTTCTTGTCTCCCAAATAACAGAGAATAATAATAAAATAATTTTAATCTAGTATACCAAAATTTAAAAACTGCTAGCATAGTTGGAGAAAATCTAACTGTCTAATAGCTATATTAGTTATGTTTGCTTTAAAGATAAATGAAATAGGATTTCTACCTGCTCAGTAAGAACACAGAAATACAAATTTTTAAAAAAGCTCAAAAGAATAACAGAAATGAAAATCAGAATTTAATTCCATTTAAACACATTTTTAAAAAGAAATAAAATTTCAGGAGAATATAGCACTAATAAAAAGATTTTATTTTCTGTGACTTTGGAGATCTTATTTTAGGAACATTAGATACATGTATTGGTGAACTGTATACAATAATGTTAAACTTATGTTACAAAACTACTTGGGAATTTGGACAGTTTAAGACTCTTCAATTTCCAGAAGATTGACAAGAATAAGAAAAATCAGAAAAACTGACTCATTTCTATACTTCAACACTAAATTAATATCTTAAAACTAACTTCTTTAAAAAATAATCAGAAGTATTTTTCAATGTAACAAATTCAATATATTGTCAGTATTTTGCCAGCATGGCTCAGTGGTTGAGCATCGACCTATAAACCAGGAGGTCATGGTCCGGTTCTTGGTCAGGTCACATGCCCGGGTTGCAAGCTCAACCCCCAGTGTGGGACATGCAGGAGGCAGCCGATTGATGATTCTCTCTCATCATTAATATTAATGTTTCTCTCTCTCTCGCTCGCTCTCCCTTCCTCTTTGAAATCAATACAAATATATATATTTTAAAAAGAGTATGTCTTTGCTGGGTGATAAACAGCATATATTCACATTAGTCTAAATCTCTACCCAGGTGATCCATAAAATTACAATGAATTCCAGTGGATGGAAGGCCAGCAGCAGACATGCAGCCTAACGACAGAAATGGAACTGTGTACGTAGCAGAGGATGGGCCTTGTTAACCTGCATAGCTGAGGCAGCATCTGTCTGACAGTACATGAAGCATACCACGTGCTCTTCCTGTTATCTGTCAATGTCACTAGGCCTTTGGCTTGCTGCCATAAGGAACTCTTATCTCTGTTCTCTGCTTTATCTCTTTGTCCATTCTTCTGTCATTTAGCACAACCACTACTCTATTTTCATCAATAAGATGTTCTTCTGAGACAAAAATGGGAGCTCTGCTTCAAAAGCAGTTACTCACCAGCTGCTAGCTAAAATCATGAAAATTAAAAAGCAACCCTTTATGATTTTTTAATCAAAGAAGCATAACATTTCAAATTGGCATTTACCACCAAGTAATCCATCCTCTTTTATAGAAAGCCAAAGGGAAAAAAAGTTAACATGTTCACATAAAAGCAATCACTTTGATAAGAATTTTTACATAAGAGAACACTTACTTAGAAAATGCCTATGAAATCACAAACTCATTAACCATAAGAAATACCGTCAATGGTATTTATGTAAGTATGACAGATAACTAAAACATGAGCTGTTATTCATTACTTTCCTCCCACACACCAAGAACCCAATAACTTTTTTACTATTAATAAAAATAATTCAAAAGGAGTACGAAAGAACTAAAATGTATAAATTTAAGATTTCATCTTTTCTCTTAATTAGATCTAAACTGTACAATCAACCTTACATCACAACTGGCTTCAATCTGCCCCTTCCTTTCCTGCTAACATAAAATTCTATGTTCAAGTGGCCCAAAAGTATTCAATGTATCTTGTGCGTAGATACAAAAAAAAAGGAAACATGCCTTTCTTACGCTGTCTGCCTTGAGTAGCTTTTCCTTTCTCCCCTCCTGGTGAAATCCTACTCTTAGAGGCAGTAGTAGTTCAGCTAGTTTTGCAGTTTTCATCAATAACCAAATAGAATAAATTACTTTATCTCCATATAGAAGTTTAGACCTGCCTCTTCACATTGAGACTTGTCTGACAACTTCACTCATAGAACTGAGGGAACAGTGTTTCAACTGGAAAACATCCTGAATATTAGTTACTGTTGCCATAATTTACAGTGTTACAGTTACCTCTTTCCTGCCTCTAGACCAGGGGTGGGCAAACTTTTTGACTCGAGGGCCACAATGGGTTCTTAAACTGGACCGGAGGGCCGGAACAAAAGCATGGATGGAGTGTTTGTGTGAACTAATATAAATTCAAAGTAAACATCATTACATAAAAGGATACGGTCTTTTTTTTTTTTTTTTAGTTTTATTCATTTCAACTCCGGCCCGTGGCTCTAGACTAAAAGCTCTTTAACGGTAGGGCCTCAAGAAATGCCTCTTGGAGTCAAAGTTCTCACCACTTACAGCTCTCCACATAGTAAGCATGCAAATACTGTTTGATGAATAATAACTGAATATATGAACACACTTTGAGAAAATCAGTATAAGGAACATAAGGCTTTAAAAGTACAATTACACAGTTAACATCTCCTACTACCTCCCTTTAAGTCCCATTTCCCACCTCTCTGCCCCTAGGAACCACTAAAAGTTATATATCTATAGCTTGACAGTCTGATTAGGGACTATACTAGTATAGGTTAATATCTGATCCATTCAGAAAAAAGTCACCATTTTCTGATTTGCTGTTCTTTCTCTCTGCTATAAGCATCTGATATTGTCCAGCTCCACGATTCCTTTCCTCCCCAGTCCCATCTGTCTCTCTCAACTTTTACATCAGAGGGCTGACCCACTTTATGCCATACTAGCCAACCAGAGAAACACATTTTATTCTAAGCAGTAAAGCAAGCTTTAATTTTAATAGACTCTGTAAACATAATCTCAGCCATTTCTGCCTAAGAAGATCAAGACGACCATTTACACTAAAGTGATACAGGCTTCATACATGCTTTACTTTTATGTCATATAGCTTTCTATAGCAATATCCTCATCTGAAGAAAACACTAAGTCCTAATTTAGAAGTACTAAATTGTGTCACTCTTGAGGATTACAGAAACTTATATGACTTTTAAACATTCTCTATTAGAAAATACTTTAATCAAATGCCTAAATTTCTACTTTCAGTAAATATGTAAAGACATTAGCACTGATTGCCCTAAAGCACTTCCAGGAAATAGTTCTCAGTTGGTTAAACAGTCATCAAATTTTAAGATTGGGACTCCATACTTATTGAATGCTACTTTTTTTTTAAATTCACACCTGCACTAGGAGAAATATTTTAGTCCAGTATTGAATCCCATTCTCTACCATATCCCCAAAAATAAACAAATGTATCTTCCTAATATCATACTTCTAACATTGGAGAAGCTAATCAAATAAAACTAATACCTTTATACAGTAAAGGGCATCTATTAGAAGAACAAATTATTTTATCCAGAAAATATTTTCAAGTTGAAGGTGATATAGTACTTCCTATCCCAGATTGGGTTTTCTAGGTAGTATAATCTAAATCAGTAGATACAAGGTGGGGCAAAAGTTGTTTGTGTGGAAAATATAACAACTAATAAATAAATAGAATAAACTCTGTTTCATTCACAACTGTAAACCTACCCTGTTCTTTATTATGGAAAAACAAACATATTCTAAGTAACCTACTTAAAGAAATCATATGTGATTAAGTTCACTTAGCAATGTTAAGATTTGTTTGATAAAGTGACACCAATCCTCTACCTTTTTTAAGTGTCTAGTTTTCTTCCTAGTTCAGGAAAAAAGTAATAATGGCCATGTGACACTCATTCAACATTTTCAAAGCATTTCTGTACTTTTTAGAATGTTAACAACTTAATTTACTTTAGCCACTTTTCTCATTACACACTTCATAAATGATGCTAAACCAAGACATCAATTATATTCACAGAAAAATTATCACACTTATTAGTAAAGTATAATTTGCAGTTCAAAATAATTTGAAACATCAAGAGAAACAGGTGAAGAAAATCGTTCCTATCAGGTCTAAATTATAAAACTCTTGGGAATACATCCAACTAGCAATTGTTCAACGATTGCTGAATTATTTAGCAGGCACTATGTTAGTGCTAAGAATACCACTATGAGCCTATGGCCCACTGGGAGGGGGGCAAGCACAGTAAGCAAACAGTTCCAGTGCATGAAACCTATAATACAACTGAGATATATGAAGCACATTTCAAAGACAGTATCCTCACTGAATCTCAATTTTCTATCAATAAATGTGAATTGTTTTAATTGATGAAATCAGAGAATACTAATCAGCAAGGTAAAATATTTGAAATAAAGGGCTGGAGATAGAGAATATTATAACAGTTCCTGTCACATAGTAGATATGACAGCTATTGTTGCTGTTATAACTTAAAGGGAGGGGCACAGAAAAGAGCCCATCCTCTAAGTTTAAAACAGAGATCCTATTCAAAGAGAGAAGGTTACAACAGAAGAACAGCCATTCTCAAGATTAATTAGTAGCTCCAGTGGCGCAATCGGGTAGCGTGCGGTACTTATAAGCTTAATTAGTAAATACATATGCTAGCCTTGAAGCCATTGGCAAGATCCCAAACTGTAAAAGAAAACTGGCTATACGAAGACTACTAAATCGACTAAATATAATAATACACATCCACAGTCTGATAACCAAACCCCCATGGCTTATCACATGAAAGTATCTATCTCACCCTTAGTCTCAATTTTCTCTTACATACTCTATCCCAAATTCAAAATCTCATTTAGATATATTAACACAAAAAGCATAATGGAAAGAACCTCCACAATACAAAATCAGATTATGTGCACTTTTATTTAATACCATACAAATTTTGTTCAGCAGTTGTATTCAAATAAGGGATGTGATAATAAATAAATAAATAAAAACCTGAGATGGTATGTTTCCTTCACTGAAAAAAATTGTAAAGATAAAGAATAAAATAGACAATAAGATGGGAAATAAAAATGGTACATATGCAGATCAACACCATAAAATATTTTTCAGTAGTGACTTAAATATTCCATAAATCTAAAATCCTATCTAATAAAAGACAAAAAGGGTAATTAACCATACCTCCGCTATGCTTCCCATTGGCTAATCAGTGAGATTTGCAAATAAACTGCCAACAAAGATGGCGGCCGGCAGCCACACAGCTGAAGCGAGCAGGAGGCTTGCTTGTTCCAGTGATGGAGGAAGCCAAGGTTTCCCACCTGCCGCGGCCGGCTCGAGCTCCGAAAGCAACAAAGTTTCAATTATAGAAGCTAAACAAACCCCAGATACCTGCTTTCAGCCAGCCGTGGCCTCAGAGCTGGGAGCACCAGTGACAGCAACAAAGTTTCAATTATAGAAGGTAAATAAATCCCAGAATTTAAAAAAAGAAAAAAGGAGAGGCTGGGAGCTTCAGT
>NW_006283826.1:1120339-1135171 GCF_000327345.1 Myotis davidii
GGGGAGGGGCCAGCGCCAGGGTGGGGCCTCCCCTGCCCCCCGCAGTGCACAAATTTTTGTGCACCGGGCCTCTAGTCTGTATATAAAAAGGTAACTTTGGTTCACAGTCACTATCATTATCCATATATTTAATTACTACATGTGAAACAAAGATCATCAACCAGGAAGGAATGGACTTCAGGGGATCTGTCCAGGCGAGCTCTGTCACTCTGCACCAAACTACAGTTTCAGGAGCATGCCTTTTCTAGGAAACCATAGATGCTTTTTCTAGGAAATCTCCAAAGCCTTCTACAAATGTCAAATGGATAAATAACATAGTTAAGAGCCACTCACCTAAGACTGTAAGTTCCCATCATTCCTAATGCTAATTTCCCTTGAAAATGAACAATACAGTAAGAAAACAAAGTCACAGTAACAATTAGGTTAAGATTAAATAAGCTATCATCAAAAATTCAGTGGAATTCTTTCTATGGAGTAAAAGAAATATACTTCATTCTATTTGTAAGCTGTAAATCTGAAAATTTAAAGTTTTAGGAAATGAGGCTAGTTTACAAAACAGATGTTGTTGGCTGTGCCATTTAATCAATTCAAGTCACATTCCTAGAAACAATATAGCCATCTGATGAGTTCAGCATCAATGGAATGAGCCAAATCCACACAACAGCATTTTACAAAAATAATCAGTGGTTTAAAGCAGGGCATGTGCAAGATTCCTGAAATAACACATACATAATTCACTGCCAAACTCAGATCAATTCAAAATCTGCAGAGGCAAAAAGCATTATTATGGCTCTGAAATCCATATTCAGTACGGCTCTGTTCAGAAAGTTTCATTTAAATTTCAAGAAAATAAATGACTAGAGAAGTGTGATAATGATTTTGGCAGATATCAGTACCTTTCTTTCAAATCAGAATCATTTTACACAGCTTAAGATGTTTTTAAAGATAAAGAAAAACTCCAATTTATAGGACCTAAGTCTTGAATTTAAGGATGAAATGTCACCTACTGAGAAATATAACACTGTATCTTCTCAAATATTACAGCTCTCGAGACAACAGTTAGAGGCAAAAGAGCACAATGGAAAAGGAAAGGTACAGCTTATTAGAGATCAGGTTGTGATTCTGGCTCTGCCACTAACAAACTGTATGACTTTGAGCAAGTTTCATCACCACTTTGTGCCTTGGCTTACTCATTTCTAAATGGCCGGGGACCATGATGCACATGGAACCCTTACTTTCTCCAACCAACAACCCCTAACCACCCAACAGCCTCCTGGGTTCTTCATAGCCAGCATCTTCCCAGAGTCCTACTGGAGTCCTCCTTACTAAAGCAATTTTAATGTTTTAGGAAAATTAAAGTTCCTTCTCACAAAAGCCAAAGACTGAAGATTCTCAAAAATGTAAGGACAGCTTGCAAAAGAAAAATAAAAGAAAGAGAAATTACAGAGCTATACAAAAGCTCTGCTGTTCTTTCCAGGAAAGAACATGCTAAATAAGTACCTGGAAACTAGAAGGATGGGCGTTCTGAAAACTTTTCAGATTTATCTCATGATTGCTTTCCACAGAAATCTAAGTAGGACCTTTAGTCTGAGTTCCGCACCTGCCAGAATGGGAAGGCTGGACTAAAATCAGTGGTGTTCTAACCACATTCCTCTGAACTCTCAAGTTCTGTGCAAGTGCCTCTCAGGTCTCAGGACAGATGTCTTCACAACACCTGCCAGCAGGAGGAGTAATAATTGTAGTTTTTATGTATGTTCTGTTTTACAAATAAGCTAAAAATATGAAAGGGTTCCATGTAAGATGCAGTTTTATAAGTTGTATTTATAAATGTTTGCAAATGATGTATAAAAAAATTAGTCCTTAAAGTTCTGACATTCTATAAATTTAAGACCATCATTTTGAAATGGAATTTAACAGTAAAGTGACATTAGTTTCACAGAAACTTGCTTTGCAGTGCATATACTGATAGGCTATGTTTATTTAATACTGCATATTACTTTTCAAGTAATATGGTGTGATGCTACCTATAATAGTTAATTAACAGCCTCAAAACAATTAAAAAAGTGAGTAAAATAAAGATGCATTTCTTTATTAAATGTTGAAACTCTAATTTTTTCAATCAGAACTGAGAAAAATAAAAGTCAAAATTCCAGAAACTTGAAACCCTGATATTACAACTAACGGGGCCTCCACTAAACTGTACATTATGATATTATAGGTATCCAAAAACCAAACAAACACAAAGTGATGGATGGGTGAATATACTAAGTCCCAATAACTACAGCATCAAGACATTTAGCATCATGGTATATTAAATTTAAAACCAAATTTTGAAAGAAACTTTATAACTTGAAAATTACAGACATATTAAATTATTCGATAGCAAAAGTCAAAAGGGGGGAAGAAGAGATATAAAGTCCTGATAGTTAATTATTTTATGAACATAATTATATTTTTCCAAAAGAATTCCTAAATGACTGAATTCTTTGAACAAAATATATAATAAACAATGTAAACTTCAAAATGGTTCTACATTAAAAACTATTTTCAATCATACAGTCTGAGTATTAAATACATATAATCATGGTTTTCAAATTGATCTAAATATTCTCAAAGACAAGTAACATAAGAGATTCCCTATACTTTTAAATGTAAGAAAACATTTAGCCTTTCCTCAATAACAGGTCCAAACAATAGCACTTACTTTCTTACTCCTACAAGCAGGAAATTTAATTCATGTTTCTAATTGACAGTGCTTATGAAAAATGGTGGTGGCATGATGGGAGTAGAAAACCTGGGTAACAGAAGGTGTATACTTACATATGACAACAGTGATAGTTATTTATAAACTGATGAAATTTCCAAATAAGAAAAAAATTAATTACCCAAAGGAACCAAATAAATATTCCCATATAAGCAGGATATCATAGAATTACATCACTAAATTTATTCCCAGAACTAAATGCCCACCTTAAATAAAAGTAACATCTAAAATGTTATTTTTCATGAAGCTCTAATGGGAAATCATACTAAAAAAAACTGACACCAAAGTTATAAGAATATATGCTGTTTAATTCCTCTATGCCTCTTTTAAGATCTTTACTTAAATATGGTTGGAATTTAAACATTCCCTGAAACCCAATTATTGCTCAAGTTAGTGTTAATTTACAAATTAATTGCTTTAAATTTTTAAAAGAAATCCACATATGAAAGGGAGGACATATAGAAGGTTCTTGGCATTGACAGATGTAAAGATTTCAGTTTCAACTACTCCAGATGCAAAGAAAGGGCATGAAATGAAGTAACCTGCACTTTCCCAGAAGCTAGAATGGGAGCTGCTGCACAGTGAGGCTGGAGAAAGTAAGTGGTCATTTCACTTGTAAATGAGCTTCACATATGGGCTGTATGTGACTTTTATTGTTGTTTATGTTTCCATACTTGTTGCCAGAAACACAGTAACTTTCCTGAAGCTATAGTTTTAAAAAAATTGTTTTAATCAGAAATGGACATAAAAATAAAAATCCAGCCAATTGCTAGAGCTGGCGATAAAAGTGAAGAAGCTTAAGGAATGACCCGTATTAGCCAAAAATAGTGTAGGAAGGAAAGTCACTGGGGATAAGTCAGACTTATGAACTAAACCAGTGAACCATATGCTTAGTCAAAAACAAAAGAAAGAATCTGCAAAAATATTTTTTGGTGAGTGGACCAGACAGAGCAAAAATTTATTTTAGGGGGGAAAATTATATGTCATAATGGTATCTGCAAAAATGGGACTTTTGGAAGGCTTCAAGAAGCATCTCTCAAATGTCAACAATGTGCTATATCACAATATAGCACATTATTCTGCTTCCAAAAGTCAACCTAACTTCAACAGATTAAGATTTTATGGACCATGATCTAGAAATCTGTCTACTTTGAAAGAGAGAAAACGTTAACAGAATCTAACTTACCATAAAACTCCAGTGATTTAGACCAGCTGCTAAGAGTCATGAGCTGACAGATGGAAAGTGAATGCTGCATTCTCTGCTGTCACCTGGGAGCAGCAGCGACTGCACAGGAAGAACCTGTACGAACTTTCAAGGTGAGGAAAGACTGCTGTCCCAGTAGCCATGCTGCAGGTAGTTCACATCAGTTCACCCGATAGTCCTATTTTTTCAGTGTAGATAAATATTCTGATTCCTAAAGTAGAAACCTTTAACGCACTACCTTACCTCTAGTATGTGTCCTGGGTGGCTTTTAATACAGAATCCTGCCTCATTTCCGACTAGCAGCTCCCCTAGTTGTTACCTCATTATTCTTTATCTCGCTTTCCACTGTGGGTGTCTTCCTTTGGTCTACTCCTACTTTGTTTCAACTCACTGTGCTCCCTACACCTGGCTCCTGCTTTTAATCCTAAACTTTCCTTATTTTGTGTGTGAATCCCAGTTTGCTACCTTATTTTCATGAACTAACCCAGTCAGAGTCCAAGATGACTAGCAGAGGATAGGAATACATAAAATGTATTCAGAATATATAAAATGGCTAAGATGAGAATATGCTTTACAATCAGTGCATTATGGTGGTGATCACAGTTGGCACTCACTCACAAATACCACTTGTTTACCATCTCCTCTCAATGCTACCAAGGACATAATCAATGAGTAGAGTGAGAGAGCCCTTTCCTCCAACGGCACATGACCTCCTACAATTACCCAGTTACACATGTGACTTGCCTTCTGGGACACTGGAGCTGGGTTTCACAATGATGCCAAAGCCTAACTAGAATTGAGAAAGCAGTAATGGAAACAGCAAAGGTATCAGTAAAAGGAGGGAGAAGTCAGATTTTTACCTTCATGTGTTTGTTCTAAAGTTCTGGCCTCACCGGCACTTCAAAATGCCAGTTAAATGTGTATTGCAATAATAATGCATGAAAAATTAGATGGCATTTCAAAAAGATATACTGTAAAAAATTTTTCCACATCATTTTTTACCTCTTTTTTTCCTAGTTTCTGTTCACTCAAATAGGAAGAGGACTCTTCTCAACCATTACTTGGGACCAAAGACATGGTTTATTACTAGATTCCTTCCTTGCCACCCACGAAGGAAACACAAATGGTCACTCCTCCTACTCCTCCTCCCCCAGAAAAATTACCTTCTCAAATGTTCTACAGAAAAAAAGGAAGGGTTTTTTAAAAAGAAGAGGTAACCCCCAGCCAGAGTGGTTCAGTTGGTTGAGGGTCGTCCTGTGCACTGAAAGGTGGCCTGTATGTGTACAGTCAGGGCACATACCTGGTTGTGGGTTCTATCCACAGTCATGATAAGTATGGAAGGCAACCAACTGGTATTTCTGTGTCTCATGGATATTCATTCTCTCTCTCTCTCTCTCTCTCTCTCTCTCCATGTCCTTGGGGGAATGGGGGAGGAGAGAGAAGGGTCAGAGGAGGGTGTCAATGACTACCAAAGTCATGTCAACTGGATTCCAAAGCCATCTTGAATAAGCTTGTACTAGCCAAAGATATAACAATCTGAACATCAAGAAGAATAACTGCTATCGACTGAAACTAAGTTTAAGCTATCAGTTTATAATAATATCCAAAAATAAAAACTCAGTTCATCTTTGGAGAAACAATTAACTATCACTACATACAGTAAAGTGAATATATAAAAATGCCTTTGGAAAGTTTTCTTCAACTACCAGTCATTTCAATAATAACGAATAAGAGTCAAATATTCCAATCATAGGTGAAAGGAGCAAAACTAATTCAAATATTCTCTATGAAAAGCATCAGGAAAAAAAATGAAATAGTGTTACTTGGTCACACGTGATATAAAAAAAATGGAAATGTTAATCCCCCTCCCAAAAGAGTCATCACATCTACTTTGTGCATTCCAATTTACATGTCTACATATGTAAGTCTTGGTAAAGTAAAATGCTCCTTTGCAAGAATTATCAACGATTATAGGGAATGCTGAAAGCCTAATGGCTTTTTAAATTGTCAACACTTTAGGTACCCATTCCCAGTGGACTTTAAGTATTGCAAGTGTATCACAGAGAGGGTAGGCTTTGAAGTTTCTGGTTCTGGAGGAATAATTAAAACCTAAGGATATACACCTCAATGTTCAACATCCTTTAATTACTTCTACTTTGGATTAAATGAGAACCCTAAGGCCACAGTGAGGAAATAGTTATAAATTTTTCTCAGAAAAAGCACATAGGCTAGAGGTTATTCCCTTAAAAAATTCATGACTTTCTTTAAAACAAAAATACCCTGTGCTATTATGCTGTGCCACTTGACTAGTCTCTGGCCCTTTCTGATGTCTGTCCAGCTATCCATTACTATCCCATGCTTTTTGGAAACGCTAACTCAAAAATCACTGCTTTTCCCCTACTTTACATACTTTAGCCCAACTATCCTCTACTATGCTTTCCTTCATTAGTGTGTTTCTTTGGAGGGGTGGGGATAATTATTTTTTATCGAATTCACTGGGATGACATTGGTTCATAAAACCATACAGATTTCAAGTGTACAACTCAACAAAACATCACCTGCACACTGAATCATGTGCCCAAAGCAAAGTTTCTTTCTGTCTCCATTTATCCACCCTTCTGTTTAATTCAGCGGTTCTCAACCTGTGCTCGCGACCCCTTTGGGGGTCGAACAACCCTTTCACAGGGGTCTCCTAAGATCATCGGAAAACACATATATAATTACATATTGTTTTTGTGATTATTCACTATGCTTTAATTATGTTCTATTTGTAACAATGACACTACATCCTGCATATCAGATATTTACATTACGATTCATAACAGTAGCAAAATTACAGTTATGAAGTAGCAACGAAAATAATTTTATGGTTGGGGGTCACCGCAACATGAGGAACTATATTAAAGGGTCGCGGCATTAGGAAGGTTGAGAACCACTGGCTTAATCCCTTCATGTTCTTTCATCAACCCCCCACCCCCCACATAAGTATGTTTCTTACTATTCCTCATTTCTTTCTACCAACTGCTGAGGGAGTGGACAGATAACTATTAGGGCCCAACCTCTCACCACAATGAGATTTGTCACAGACCTACGCACACAGTGCCAAGGCCAAAATAAGACCAAGATTATACTTCCTCAAATGATAGAGAGTCCTCAAGCTGTGGTAAGCCCACAATATTTCCAAGTCATTCTACTATAATCTAGGCCCTTAATACTAATAACACTGAACCATGGTTTAACCAAAATTAGGCTTCCTCCTGAAATACTCCTAAAAACTCTAAGAAAGTTGCCCATTTTCCCCCTAAAATTTTCTAATGTTATGGCAGTCAATTGCCACAAACTACACCAAAAGCCAATGTAAGTGAAGCTAAATCCAAAGGCCTTCTCATCCTGTTGTTGCAACTTACACATTACATGAAATAGAGCATTGTGGGAGGGCGGATAGGCAGGTTTAGTGTAAAGAGTAAGTCTCGTAAGTATAGTTAGTTAGCAGAGGCACCTTGAAATGATTTCCAATTGCCACAATAGCACACAGACATCCTCTAGACTACATTCAAAGGATCAGAATCTTCAGTAAAATCATTTCAGGACAGAGTACAAGTTGGATTGCACATCTGGGTCTTCAACTACATTCAAAGAAAGTAGATTGCTTTGAAATGCTACCACATTTACATTCCTAAAGGAAATCAGAAAAACTGCCAAGCAAACGGTATGAATAACATCCTACTTCTCCCAAACCTCTGAAAGCATTTAATAAATATTTACTGAATGACCTTTTTTTCATAAAATATATGTCACATTTCTTTTTAACATCTCCCCAAAATAAACAGACCAAAAACAATTTTAGAAGGTAACCAACATATATGTGCATATGTTTCTATAATGGTATCTATCATAGGGTCCTCAAGGAAAAATGCCTATGTTCTAAACAGCACCTAACATTATTGCACAAATATATTACAAAAAGCCACCGGGGACTCTAAAACTCTAAATGGGCACAATTAATATATTACATTTATTTTCGCACACTAGCAGAACTGGATCAAAATCAGCCTCCAGAAATCCTGCCTGGGTTTAGGAAAAATGTAGATAGTAAACTGGCAGATCATGAATAAAGAAACTTCTAAATAAAGCTAATGGAAGTTGAGTGGCATTTATAAATGAAAGCTCATTAGGAGATCAAGGAAAATGAGTGAAAAGTACTCTCAGGTTTCCACCTAAAGCTGTAAACTTGAAAAGTCTAGGATGGTTTTCATCAAGAAAACTAGTTCCCCACCCTAATAAGTTTATCATCTCAGGAAGGAAGAAGGAAGAAGGGAGGGGGGAATGAGGGAAGGAAGACAAGAGGGAATGGGCAAAGGGAAGACTTAGGGAAAACTTCCTGATACTCTTATGGAACCCCTGCCAGATGAAGAAAACTTAGAACATACCTGGCTCAACTTTCAGTGTCTCCTTCTTAAGGTGGCATCAAAAATGGCCTTTCTGCCATTTCCAACCATTGTTAGTTTGACCCCTAGACCAGCACTCTCTGTCCAACAGAACTTTGTGATCATAGAAATGCTTCGAATCTGCACTTTCATACTGAGTAGCCCCTAGCCACATGTGGCTATTTTGAGCACCTAAAATGTGCCCTGTGATTTAGGATCTGAATTTTTCACTTTATTTATTTTAATTAATTTATATTTAAATAGCCTTACATGGTAGGTGGCTGCCATATTAAATAGTGCTACTCTAGAGTCAAAGTGAGTAAGCCTGATATCCTATTATTGAAGGCAGTTTTACTAACAAAATATGCCTTTAAGATAGAAGGACAGCTAATTGACTTAGGCATGAACTCACAGAAAAGAAAAGAAAAAAATTCCTCTAAATATCAGCCATGTAGGCTCCTAAACACTAAAGGTATATCTTAAAACTGTTTTTATACTTTAAGACAGCTGAATTTGGGGGTTAGAAATCATTTTTCATGATACACAGGAAAGGTAAGTGACAAAAGAATAGAATAGAAAAATAAATAAATCTGGAAATTGCCAAGATTTTGCTTAGTTAAATCTTTAAAAATAAAATAAAAAGTAACTACTCATCACAGATCCCAAACTGCTAATCTCTATATTCCTAGTTTTAAAAGTTCCCTTCTCAATTACTGCCTATATCACATTTTAATCTTTCATTACATTCAGTTTAAAAACTGTTTTACATGGCTGCTAAGTAGCATGTATTTTCGAACAGTATTGTGACATAGTCTTAAGAAGACTATAAAGCCACATGAGAACAGAACTAATAGTAGCTCTATAAATAACTACTGAAATAAGTTGAAATAATGAAAAAAAGCTTTTTAAAAGTGTTTATTAAATTACATATATATACCATTTCTGAGGAAGCCAAATCTACCACATAATATTGTAGCTCTGAAATTAAATTTTAAAATTTACAAAAAGCCTCCTCTTAGAAACCCATGAGATTAAGTTGCTAATTGGTCAATGATAACTAAGTTACCTTTTATAAATAAAATTGGCGCTATTGTTTTTTTCTATTTAAACAAATATAACTCAAGAATAATAGATTCTTTCACATAAAACCGTCAAAACTTGTGAGTATAAGATAATTCAATCCCTCAATTTTCTTTGGTATTTTTATCCAAGTTGGCCTTTTTACTAGAAAGACTTTTTCAAAGGCCAATTACAGATAGTTAAAATTTATGCCATAACAGTGCATATGGAACATGTTAAATAAAATTCACTTGTCCAACCTACCATGATATTCAAATTTCATCTCCTGCAGCTCATATAACCAAAACCAAAATAAAACCTTTAAACCTAACCCCAGCCAGTTTGGCTCAGTGGACAGAGCATCAACCTGCAGACTGGAGGGTCCTGGGTTCAATTCTATCAACGGCACATGCCTGGGTTGTGGGGTGCATCCCCAGTAAGGGGCATTCTGGGTGCAGCCAGTCAATGATTCTCATCACTGATGTTTCTATCTCTCTCTCCCTCTGCCTTACTCTCTGAAATCAATAAAAAATGAAATAAAAACAAACAAACAAAAAACTTTAAACTACAGTCTAAGCAAAACACATATAAAGAAAACAGTCAATTATGTTCTGTGCTAATAATAAAATTATACAAAACAGCTGAAACCGGTTTGGCTCAGTGGATAGAGCGTCGGCCTGCGGACTGAGAGGTCCCGGGTTCGATTCCCGTCAAGGGCATGTACCTGGGTTGCGGGCACATCCCCGGTGGTGGATGTGCAGGAGGCAGCTGATCGATATTTCGCTCTCATCGATGTTTCTAACTCTATCTCTCTCCCTTCCTCTCTGTGAAAAATCAATAAAATATATTTTAAAAAAAAATTATACAAAACAACAAGCTTTAAATAATATCAGAATCTCAAGTGATTTCTAAAATTACATAGTCCTTACAGACAACAAAACTACAGCAGAAAGGAGAGAATTGTAATATACATTATCACTTTCCTTCTGAAACCAAAATTCCCAGTACAATCTAAGAAAGTCAAGAGTTGTGCTCAAGGCAACTCCTTGACATGCTTCCATTAGATCAAGTAGAATAATGTCTACTGGGATGTTGCTATGGCAATCAGAGATGGCTATCCTAAAAAGAAAAATGCAATTGCTACTGTCAATTATAGTCTCAATACTAGTACCTAAAAACAAATCCAGTGCTGGAAGAAATCCTATTTCATAAATTAAATATAAAGCCTACTGACTACTACCATAATTTGCATAGTCTGACAAACTTTTAGAGTTTTAAACTTCAGTTCTCACTCTCCTTCAATAAACCAACCAGATTTCCTTCCCACCAATTCCCTTTCACAAAGATCAAGGGACCAATGGATTGAAGTGGACAGGAAGTGGGGGGAGGGGGAACCCTCCCAGCTATATTAAAAACAAGCCAGGGATTTTTTAACTTTGAATTACTTCCAAATCAAAGGCAAAGGCAAGTATAGAGGGGCAAATAATTGAGAGTTAAAATAGTAACACTCAAATTACTTGCAAGTTTCTTCTGAAATGCATAAATTACATTTTTTTAACATTTTATAATTTATTCTTCCTAATTCCTGAATTTGATGCTTCCAACTTACCTGTGCATAATAAACAGTACCAAGTAAGAGTTCCTTTTATTTCAAGGGGCATATTTCTGGTGAATTAATATTTTTTTCTTTATTTTTTTTTTTTACATATGTCCCCTTTCTGCTCCACCGCCCTTATTGATCCCGACTCTGCCCCCACTCCCCGCCCCGTCCCCGCCCCAGGCCTTTACCACCCTATTGTCTGTGTCCATGGGTTATGTATACCAGTTCTTTGGCTGACCTCTTCCCACCCACCCCTACCTTCCCTCTGAGAAATACTCTTACCTGGAGAGTATTATGGTAAGTGAAATAAGCATCATCTTCAAAGACATGTATCACATGATCTCACTCATATATGGAATCTAATAAACAAAATAAACTGATGAGCAAAATAGTAGCATGGAACAGAGAATTAATTAATTTAATTACAAGTTAGGGGGGGAAAAAGCCAGAAATGCTGTCTGAAATCATTGCTCATAAACCCAGAATTTAAAGTTCATATCTAGCAAACACAGCATTACATCTATCTTACTCAGATTGTCTTTATAACCCACCAAAACATACAAACACACCTGGAGGGAAAACTCTGAGCTATCTTTAAAAGTACAATTAAGTCACACAGTAAAAGCGTAGAATTCCTTAGTGATGTAAACTACTCCAATGGATACAAAGTTCTCAAACTACTTTTTTTTTAAATTAGTAGGTCAGGTTAAATAACAACTACAAAATATAAAATTATCCTGCCAGTATGTTGCAGTCATGGTAACAACAAAAAAAATTAAACTGTTTTCTCACCATCTGACTCATCGAGTTATGCAATAACTCAGTTCTGAGGGTTAAGAGTCATTTAATAAAACTGGAATTACTCACAAGAAACCATCTTTCTTCACATAAGATTGTCAAAAAGTTTTTTAAAAAAGAAAAAGAAAAAACATTTTGCAACACTTATTTCAAAGATATGAGGTTGGATAAAAAATATTTTCAAAGTATTAACTAAAAGCCTAGTTAATACAAAATCAAAATTTCAACACTATATTTATATTCTTCCAAAATCTGGATGAAATATAAATAACACTAAAATTTCTCCCTATTTAGATACCAACAATATCTATGGAAAATATGATTTTCAGTAATAGCTTGTTTCTCTTGGTCTCCTTCAAACAACTTAAACAGAAATAAGTAAAAATGGTTGGCTCAAAATCACTTCATTCAACATGCTTAAAAGAAAATGAAACAGCCCAGTCCACATAATAACTAAAAACCTTGTATCTAACATAGTAATGTCTATCAAGTGGCCAACTGTCTATTTGATTAGCTCTGTACTATTTTATCACTAAAAAGGAAAAAAACACACACCTTACACACATAATCTTAGCTGCCCCACAAACGTCCTTTTATTGGACTGATAAACTAAATTCAGACTATCTTATTTGAAAACGTAAGCCCACCAATATGGTCCCACATAACTACTATGAAATAGTGTATCCTAATATTTTCAGGGCACCCTAATTATACACATTATCACAGTATACATTCAAAGGGTGTCATTATGTCTCCTAAAAGAAGCCCAAAAAAACAAAGTGCCTTGCATCATTAAAAAAAATAATAATAATAAATCCTCATGACCTCTAAATTAGTATATATAGAACAATGAAAAGTTTTTAGCATTTTTCTGTAATTTTTTAAACCCATAAATTAGTTTAAACTGAAAGTCTGAGGCTTGAAGAAACTTCAGTAAATGATTTGGAAATATTTACCCCTTTATTTTATATCATCCTAATAATTCTTTGAGGTGGTTCTGGCTAGGAGCGGAACTTTTCTTTGAAGATGCATTTATTGGGGAAAGTGATTTGTGGGAGACTAAGGGTATTTTAAATTTGTTTATTAATCAGATCTTTACATTGAGTTAATATAAATTTGCCCTATAATTTGCATTAGCAAAGTCACTTTATGGATCCTATTTCTCCGTTTTTATTTATATATGTATATAAATTGTGTTAAGGAAAACATTTTTTGTACTTTAAATATGAAGTGAGGGAGGAGTGTTTTAACTTTTATAGTCAACTAGAGGCCCAGTGCATGAATTCATGCACGGGCGGGGTCAGGCCAAGGGTGGTTTGTGGGCCAGCCCCACCCCTGAGAGGGGTGGAAGGGGAGGATAGGCAGTGGGGCCAGGCAGGGGGAGAGACTGCCGGTGGTTGGCCGGCCAGCTCTGACCCCTGGTAGAACTCCCAGTTGAACTCCGGTCCAATTCCTGGTCAAGGGGACAATTTGCATATTAGCCTTTTATTATATAGGACTAGAGGCCTGGTGCACAAAATTTTGTGCACTCGGGGGAGTCCCTCAGCCTGGCCTGTGCCCTCTCCCAGTCTGGGACCCCTTGGGAGATGACCACCTGCTGGCTTAGGCCCGCTCCCTGGGTGGCAGAGGGCAGGCCCCATCCCTAAGTGCAGCCCCTGGTCGTGCTCAGAGCAGGGCCGACTGGGGAGTTGGGGTGCCACCCCCTGTCATGCACAGAGCAGGGCGGATCGGAAGGTTGTGATGCCACCATCAGTCACGCTCAGGATGCAGGCTTGTCACATCCCCTTCAGGGTGGGGGTCCCCACTGGGATGCCTGGCCACTCTGGGTGAGGGGCTGAGAGCTGTTTTCAGGATGGCCAAACCCCCTGGCAACGGAGGCTCCCAGCCTCTCCTGTTTATCTTTTTTTTTTTTTAATTCTGGGGTTTATTTACCTTCCATAATTGAAACTTTGTTGCCTTCAGTGGAGCTCAGAGCCGGCTGGGAAGCTTGGCTTCCTCCATCATTGGGACAACCAAGCTTCCTGCTCGCTTCAGCTCCATGGCTGCCAGCCACCATCTTGGTTGGGTTAATTTGCATATAGTTGCTCTGACTGGCTGGTGGGCCTGGCTTAAGGCATAGTGAAAGTATGGTCAGTTTGCATATTTGTCTTTTATTAGTGTAGATGATTTAGGTTAGCACAAACAAAACTTTCTATCTCAGTTTTCTCAGTCCTCTCTTGAGGTACTTTACTGCTGGGAATGATTTGCATACATTCCCTTGGTACCAAGAGGTACTATGCAAGGCAACATTATACCAAGTTACTTGCTAGAGTTTCTTTCATAAAATGTAATACAGTAAAAGCTTTGTTTTATCCAGCATAGCAGGAGAGAAGAAATTAAAATTGTTTTGTTAATAAGAGTCAATCCCTGTTGACCCAGGTGGTATTCCTCTTCTGACTTTCCTTCCCTTTCTCTATTTTATTACCCTGAAAACAACATATTGTTATTTCCATGTGGTCTGTATTTAGTTGTGTAATTATGTCATTTAATGTGGTTGGCTATTTGAGTGTTCAGAAATTCCAGTTGGTAAAGTGCCAGATAACACAGCTTTCCTGTAAATAGATCACTATTGGATAACTAAGGAAAGATCTCTCTTGTAATCTAATAATATATGATGCTTCATTCAGCAGAAAGTCTGCTCAAAAGAATCTTCCTTGTAGTACATTTAGTGCCGGGAGCCGGTCCATCCTTGCTGTTTCAAGGGACCTGGCATATATGGCATACTGTTCTTAATATGTTTGCTCACCTTCTTGGCACTATGTGTTTTAACCAAGGTCACCTCTCTGAGAAAGGTTGTTTCCCCAGGTAGGTATTTCCCCCTGAAGTTAAGGAGGGAATAAAACCTCTTAACTAAGTTCCAGGAGGGTAATTAATCACTTTAACTACAAACAATCATGGCTACAGAACTTGGTTGGAGAACCTAGACAGAAGATGGCTGGAG
>NW_006283826.1:1135839-1139692 GCF_000327345.1 Myotis davidii
TCGCTGGAGATCCAGACCAGAACTTGGCTGGAGATCCTGGCTAGGCTGTTGATCAACTGAACGCTGTCTCCGTGTCATTCCTTCTTCGCCGACTCCGTCCACACCTTCGGGGACCCATGGATCTGCTAGGGCAGGACCCCAGCATCTGGCGCCCGAACAGGGACCCCTAGGTAAGCACCCCACATTTGGGACGGATAGGACTCCACCAGGGTGCTGCAAACCCCCCTATAGAGGATAAGTAGGGTAAGAAGGTCGATAGTACAGAATTTAGATTGAGAAGATGTGCCATACTGAGTCCAAAGAAAGAAGACTCTGTATTGATCTTTACATTAAGAAGATGTGCCATACTGAGTCTAAAGAAAAAAGACTCGGTATTGATCTTTTAACGCATATGCTTATTAGCAGAGGAGTTAAGGTTACTCCCAGTCAGATGGAACATTTTATACAAGAAGTATGTCCATGCTTTCCTGAGGAAGGAAAGGTAAATGTAATGGCATGGGAGAAGGTAGGCCCAAGGAGCCTTATCCTTAACCCCACTGCAGCCTTTCCACCCCGGGAAAGTGCAGGATTGGCAAGCTCTCCCTGGGATGATAGATCAGGACTCAGGTAATAGCGAAAAGCGCCAATCCTACTCTTAAAATGGATACAAGAGAGCATTTGGGATTTTTCTTTTTAATGCCTGCTTTTAAAAAATAAAAAAGAGGGAATTTGCCGGGAGCCGGTCCACCCTTGCTGTTTCAAGGGACCTGGCATATATGGCATACTGTTCTTAATATGTTTGGTCACCTTCTTGGCACTATGTGTTTTAACCAAGGTCACCTCTCTGAGAAAGGTTATTTCCCCAGGTAGGGATTTTCCCCTGAAGTTAGGGAGGGAATAAAACCTCTTAACTGCCAGGCGGGTAATTAATCACTTTAACTACGAACAATCATGCTTAAGTACATAATCTTTACTCCCTGGAATGGAGATAAGAAACGCCCTAACCTTTGGAATAGAGATTGATAGGATTAGAATCAACTGGTATAAATACAGATGCAACAAGACAATGAGAGACAGAACTTAGAACCTACACACAGAACTTAGAAGACAGAACTTAGAAGACAGAACCTACACAGAACCTAGAGACAGAACATGGCAAAAGATCCTGGACAGAACCTGTCTACAGAACTTGCCTGGAGATCCTAGAGACAGAACCTGGCTGAAGAACCTGGCTACAGAACCTGGTGACTGAACCTGGCTGGAGAACCTAAACTGAACCTGGCTGGAGAACCTAGCAAGAGAACATGGCTACAGAACGTGGCTGGAGAACCTGGAGAACCTGGCTGGAGAACCTAGCAAGAGAACATGGCTACAGAACGTGGCTGGAGAACCTGGAGAACCTGGCTGGAGAACCTAGCAAGAGAACATGGCTACAGAACGTGGCTGGAGAACCTGGAGAACCTGGCTGGAGAACCTAGCAAGAGAACATGGACACAGAACTTGGCTGGAGATTGTGTCTAGAGATCCTGGCAAGGCTGCTGATCAACTGAACGCTGTCTCCGTGTCATTCCTTCTTCGCCGACTCCGTCCACACCTTTGGGGACCCCTGGACCTGCTGGGGTTGGACCCCAGCAATTTAGGTTTTTAAAATGAGGTAAAAAATTTTAAATTAATTTCTTGGGTATACATATCTTCTCTAGTAGTTGGGCCAAAAAATACAGATTTGGTTATTTAGTAATTTATAGATAATTTTCAAATTTTTCTAACTACTATAATTTTTATGTTCTCACTGAAGTGCCTGCCCATTAAAGACTGTCTATCACAGCACTAGAAAAAGGGACTGTCATGAGTACAATATTAATGTGGACAAAACGATGTTTATTCTTTCTTTCATAAAAGAACACTGCAAGTTCGTTTTATCTTTGATCCATCCTTCCACCTAATGTTCAAAGAGTTCTGGTAGCTCTTCCAGTCTTCTTTCTATTGGTTCCATTTCTGTAATTTATTTCCACTGATGTTTTGTGACAGTTAACTACAATACTAATCAAGATTTATTTTCTAGAATATTCGAATAATAAGTGGCATAGTACCCAATTTTAAACATTAAATATGTAATGTGGGCACCGAATTTCAAGTGAAATTGCATTAAAACATAGGACAACTGTTTTATTGTCCATTTTGAAAGTGAGAAACTTAAATATTGAAAATAATCAAACTGCAATGGCAGCATTCTAACCCAATTTTAGTTAATTGGTTTGTATTATTTTATCTATTATATGTTTTAAATAGCAGTTACTTTTGTTTATTTGTATCTACTTTATGGTGTAAATGTTAAATCGTGATAGCTTTTGCTACAAACTCTGAAACACTTAATTTTTAGAGCAGAATATACATTTCAGGGGGATTTTGTTTCACTTGAATTTAGAAGTAATGTCAGAAAATGTTAAGCATGTCCTTTTTTAGAAAATATACGGTTTCTAATTGTCTTATTACCATGGTAATTCAAGTTAATTGGAAGTATTCAACTGCAATCTTGAATTATAAAATTGGGATGCAAATATATGCATCTATATCAGAGTCTCATGTAAAGTAAATGAGCAGTTAGTTACCTGCTGGATTTTTTTCCCCATAACTGGCTTAACCCACACTTCCACAACAAACTTAGCTTCGCTTCAGTATTTACTTTATCGTTGTCCATTCAACAATGCTCCAAAAAAGAAATGTTAGGAAACAGCTGAAAATTATTAAAAGATTTTATTTTTTTTCTTGGTCAGAAAAATGTTTCTAGAGTCTCTGAATGCTGGATTGTAATTTTGTCTTACCCATTCATGCCAGCTTAAAAAAAAAATCACTCAAAATATTCAGGTTCACATGTTAACTCTCTTTAGAGGGAGTTGCCATACCTCACAATTCAAAGTGTATTCTATAGATCAGTAACATTACACTGAAATGTAATTACAATTTACTATGCAGCAAAAATTCAAGAAAAGTAACCTACAGTGTCTACTTACCTTTGTATAGGCAATTGCTTAAGTTACTCTGCTTTTAACATTTGTACTTAGACAAAATGTTTATGTATGTATAGGAATGTCACAGTGCGACACGCTGCTAGCCCAGACATAAAGTATTAAAATTATTTTGTGAAGACTGGTGGTTGTATTAAAATTATTGTGCCATTGTACCTCAAAACAAAACAAAACAATGGGTATCATTATCATATATGTACAAATTGCACTAATATAATAGGTTAATTCCTTTTCAATGTTCCAATAAAAAGGTTTCAGGGGGAGTATGGTTAAAAATATTTTATTTTTGCTTCAGTAATTATCAATAATCTATAATATTGACTATTTGTTTAACATTTCTATATGATTAATATATTATTATATTTAAATATATATTAATATTACATGAATGAAACTGTCTAAGTGATAATCAATACTTTCCTTAAGTAAAAATTGCCTAGTATCTTTCTTTCAGAAATAACAAAAGCATATATACAGGCAATTTTTCTCAGGAATGTTAGAGAAATGTGTCACCAGACACTCCATGTAACCTTCAAAGTCTTTGCCCACTGTCTAAGGGTTAAAGCCAAGGAAGTGTTAGTATGATTCCTATTTACATATCTATACAGACTCAACCACCTTCCCCTATTCTGTCTCCTCTTCTACCACATATCCTATAAGCCATGAACACATGGAGTTACTCAGCTTCAATCCAATTCAATTTTGCCTCTCCTATTAAAAATGTAAAAACCTAAAATTACTGGAATCATATCTTTCTTTTAGGTCCACAATGCCTACCACAGTATTTAGGAAAGAATATTTGTCCAATGTATGTTTAATTGATAAAATGTGAATCCAGCCTCTTTCCC
>NW_006283826.1:1139704-1148320 GCF_000327345.1 Myotis davidii
CCCTACACTTCAGGTTGATTAATTTTAATATGGGTATCAATAAATTAAAACTCACACAAAAGTTCAATATTTAAGGCTAAAAAAACTAGATGTGATTAAAAATATACAAAACAGCTATTTAATGGTATGTCACTAAAAATAATGAAACAGACTCCTAATATTCTTACCACCAGCTTCATTGCTCCAACTTATTTAACATATTGCAATCCAGATTAACCTTTCTAACTACTCCAGACTCTCAAAAGACCCCATTAATGGTCTACTGAATGGTAGTAATGCTTTAAATGCAATAGTCATGATCTAATTTGAGCTATCTTTCTTTTAAAAAAAAGCCTTCTTTTTTAAAATATATTTTAATTGATTTCAGAGAGGAAGGAAGAGGGAGAGAGAGATAGAAACAGCAATGATGAGAATCACTAATCAAATACCTCCTGCATGTCCCACATTGGGGGTTGAGCCCGCAAGCCGGGCAAGCGTCCCAACTGGGAATCAAACTGTGACCTCCTGGCTCATAGGTCAACACTCAAATACTGAGCCACGCCAGCCAGGCGTAAACCACATCCTAAACTTATTTCTTCCTCTTCTCTTTTCCACACCCCTTTCAACAGCCAAGCAGACATTCTAGCTATTGTGCCTTTATACTTGTTAGTCACTTACTAGACTACCTTTTCTTCTTCCTGTCCCTGAAACCTACATGTCCCAATTCAACTCTCTAACGCATCATTTTAAATGTCACTTCCTCCAAACACTTGCTTATTATCTGGGTAACTTCAGGTCATTTCCACTCTTCCAAATTCCCAGGCACTTTATCTGTACCTCCAGGTTCCTACCACCCACGTGACAGAGTGCACTGTTACTGCTGATAGTCACACTCCTACCACCATCTAAACAACTTCAAGAATCAATGTCTGTCTCAGGAAAGAAGGGGACAGAGATGCTTCCGGATGCTATGTAAAGCAGCTGGAAAGAAGGAAAACCATGGCAAAGATTGCTCAAGAATACAGAAGTTTAGTTTAAAACTGTACTGATTAGTGACATAAATACTGAGAGATTACAAAAGGTCACTTTACTGGTCAATATAAGAAGCATGCAGCCATGCTGAGATTTGAATCCATCCTCTTTTGTTCCATACTCACAAGCATTCTATTCAAGGTAAAGGATACAAGCTGGTGGTGGTGTAAGAGATGATAATTGTAGCAAAGACCAACGTGCAGTTGCTATGTTTGATTTAACATTGAAAATACCCAACAAAGATATATCTAACTACAAGAGAGATTTGGTATGTGTGATATGCAAAAAAAAAGTCATAATAATATATGTGAATATCATATCAGCAAAGTTGATATTAAGAGAATACTTGGATTAAAATCCATTGTTTTTCACTAGAAAAAAACTTTAATTCTTTAACATTTTTATATACATACTGTATTGTGTTTACCACCCCAAGTCAATTCTTTCCAACACCACTTATTCCCCCTTTATCCCACAACCCCCCTTCTCCTTCAACAAGATTAGTAAAGTCCTATCATCATCTTCCTCCCACCAAAAAAAAAGTTTATGTCTAGCTCATCTTTCAATCATCCCATGGTAATGGCATCTTAAAAAGGAGAAAACTCAAACTTAGTTGACTAAACATTTTAAATTCAAGAAACAAATCCCTGATGTCACAGCAGGAACAACAACTTAGAGGATAAAACATGAACAGAGCAGTACTACCACTATCAATAGCATTTATCCCATTGCATTGTGTACTTCTCTAACTGTCCTACTATAAACTCCAAAAGATCCAAGAACTGAGTTGTCCATTTACCAGTGAATACCAAATACCTTGCACATATCTGGCCCATGTTCAAAGTACAATAGTACCCGAAGACTGAATAAACAAACAGACACAGCAAGAGAAAAGAAAACCCACTTCAAACCTCACAAGCATCCTGAGAATTGTTAAAAATAAGGTGCACTAAATTCAAATTGTCATTAATTAAATTTCTGGGGGAAATAAACTAATTATATATTTCAAACTTCTAGAAAGCAGTGACCATGTTATTCCCAGCTCACTGCACAGTGCCTAATACTCAATAAATACTTGTTGAACTGAATTCCATACTTCCCTCCTCCTCCAAATATAAAAGATTTGGTAACATGTCTATCTAATTAGCCTCTTTCTAATTAAGTCTTTGCCAGTTCATTTTAGGAACTATTGAATTATATTTTAACCCAGAGAAATTCAAAGATCAAATTTATCTCACATAATACTTTTTTAAAAAAACTAAAACCTAGAATATATATGTGAATATCAGAATAAAAGATGGGATTTAAATTTTTACAAATTTTCCTAAATGGTATCCTTAATCTTAATCTAGTTCTATACGTAAAAAACACAAAACTCTTTAAATCTATCATTTAATACATTAGGCAATTATTATCCACTGCCCCTAAATATAACAAAATCAGGATCAGTTTTTACTCTGTTCAAAACAACAGGCACTTGAAGACAATCCCTGAAATGCCAACAATTATAATTATGTCACCTAGCCAACATTTATAACAGCAAAAAACAACACAAAAAAAACCCCATGCTTTTTATATCCCACATGCCTTTATCCTGACTTTGGAATTCAGTTCAGTACTCCATGTACTTTTTGGTATTTTGCAGAAACTCAATCTTCAGAAAACAGCTTCATACTTAACACACCAACATTTTTCTTATGACATTAAGACCATTTTGAGAAAAGGATAATGAAGTTGTAAAATATTCTCCAATATCAAATTTCTCCTCCAAATAACCCAAGACAAATTCTGTAATTTAATAGAGTACTTATCAGCATTATGCAAAGCACTTAAGGCTAGCAGTAAAATATTCTCGATGCTGGTTTTTCCAAAGAAATTACTACATTTAGAATTCAATGGTAATTTATATTTTCCTCACTATTTTCATAAATGCAAAAGCCCACAAAGGATGGCTTTCAAGACTTTTTCAATTATATAAGGAACACAAATGAATTTTTCAATGACCTAAACAAATGTGTACCTTAAGAATTTATATCTTACACGTTAGAATGAAAAGTATCGATGAATATTTAGAATTGGTATAAGTGCCAATTCTAGCCCGGCCAGTGTGACTCAGTGTTTGAGCATCAACCTATGAACCAGATCACAGTTCAATTCTGGATCAGGGTACATGCCTGGTTGCAGCTCCATCCCCAGTAGGGGACATGTAGGAGGCAGAATATCAATGATTCTCTGTCATCATTGATGTTTTTATCACTTTCCCTGTTCCTTCTTCTATGAAATCTAGGCCAAATCCATGGATCATTTTAGTCAGTCAAAATTGTTGGGAGCAGAAAGAATAGCAATAATAAAGAGATGGACATTTTACTTTTATTTTTCCTATACATAATTGGACTTATTTTCAATTTATACAGTGCTAAATTTTGAAAGTATATAAAAATGAAGTAAAGAGGAAGGTGACTATTCACAAATATAAAGAATTAAATTATATTATACATTTCTGCTACATTTTTTTAAAAGTACAGCAAACTGTTAAAGGGGAAGACAAATGTCTATTTCTACAGTGTTTCAGTATTATATCATTTCCATGGCAAAATTATTTTTAGAGTCCAATGTTAATACCAAAATTGAACTACAGTTCTTTTTCAAGAAGTGTTCAAACTTTTAATGCTTAAAAACTAAATTCCAGAAAGCTGCTCTAAAATTAACTCCAGCTGCCAAATAGCTTTTCATGTGAAATAGCAAAAATATAAATAAGCTACCTACACGGACTAAAACTACAATACGTAGATTACCTTAGCTGTTGGAGCTTTATAAAGTGATAAATCTTTTCACAAAGTCATATCCAATAATCAAGAATAATTTTTAATCTCTATAAAATAATAATTTGAATTATTGTTCCAATGACAATATGCTTTTCCCAAACTTTTTTTCCTTCCACTCAGAGACCTAAAAAACAATCAAACTATAAACTGATTATTTATATAGCCAACATCCAGATTTTCCACTCTCTTTCAGCAGGCTATCTAAATACATAGACTGGGTTTCAGAAGAGGCTATAACCAGTCAAGCCTGCTTTGATATACCAAAATTGGCAAAGATTAAATTTTGTAGTCCATATACTTGAAAATTTATTAACCAAATAAGTTAGGTAAATTTTTAGGCACAATACTTAACCTTGAGAAAACTAAAAGGCTGGAAAACGCTGTGTGGTTCTGCTCTTTATATGAAGAAAGCATCTCAATGAATATATTTACTAGACTAAAGTCAGTGATTACTTTGAAGTCCCTCTTGTCACTAGTGTTCACCTAGTTAAATTAAGTTTCAGTATGGTAAAGACTGCTACTTATTTCATGACTACTAAATCTATACTACCTATTACATAAAAATGAATTTTATAAACACAAAAGATGCAAAAATGAATCAGCAAATCTTAAATTTCTCCCTGTAAATCACTTAAGATTCAAAAAGAAAAAATAATTTCAAAACTACTTTCCACTCCAAGACTGATCATCAAGCACACAGCATGAAACCATGATGCCTAGCACATAAGAAGTGAATTATAAATATTTGATGATTGTCTGGTTTCTAGTTTCAACATATAAGTATTTCAAACCATCATGTATTCTTAGTTTATTTTACTATAAAATTAGGTACGATAAATATAAAAACTATTCTGCACATAAAAAAACAAATGTGGTAAGGAAAATAGCCTTAATATGGGATGGAAGATGAATTTGGAATAGTAACCTTTGCTCATCAAATATCCCTGCTAAGTCTGAAATATGTAATAGTAAAAAAAAACTCTGGTCAGTTGATAATTAACATATACCACACACATAGTATAATTTTTGAGGATCAAATCATAATTCCCTATTTGAAACAATATTAAGACATCATTTTAATATTTTACTCTAAAAATCCATTTGGAAGCAATGTCATACTAGTAGATATTATCAATTATCCTTGCATGTTTAAAGCCAGAAAATGATCAATTATAAGACCATTTTTTAAAATCAAATGCCTACATAATTAAGACTATACTGATAATGTCAGGTGAAAAAAGAAGCCAAATTTTATCTACAATTAGAAATTATTACCAAAACTGTGAATTGTAAAATAAACTGATGAAGATTTAAATATTTTGACAGTGTGGAGTTCATTAAAGGAAAAGTATGACTACGAAATGCATTTACACAACATTTAAATCTATGAGCTTTTCATATTCACTGCCTGTTACATCATAAAATAAAGCTGTAATCTCCATACTATAGATAAGAACAAAAGATGAGCTAATCTAAATGACTTCTCTATGAGAACAAAAAAGAGGCACAATATGAACACTTGGTCTTATTTTGGTTACTTACCATTCACTTATGGTATCTAGCTCTTCAAAGGTAAAAGATAAAAGAATGGTAAATTTCTTCCTGGCCTCTGTCCCATTTTGGATATATGAGCGTGGATAGGAAGGAGTAATCCACAATCCATGACCTATGATTCTGCTGAAAGCCAGCTGAGCTAAGGTCACCAATGGAAAAAAAGAATGATAGATGGTTCCTGGTCACGAGATGTGATTCACTAATGATGGGAGGACTCTTCAAACATTCTCTGGGAGATTCCACGTGTTACCAAACTGAAATCACACCTTAATACAGGAAATCTGAGCTACTGTGGGTATATGTGCAAGCGTGTTTGCAAGTATCTTTGGAGGGAACAGATCAACTTTGCTAACAGTCTTTGAAAAATGCCATTTTAAAATTACAGAACTTGCAAACTACTACCTTGCTATCTTAAATATTTAGAAAGTAGATGAAACCAAAAGGCTATTTTTATAACAATAGAAAAAGTATACTAACACTAAAAAATATCTCTTAAGGATTCATTGAAAATGTTGGCCTAAATCATATACTAACTCATTCTATCATGTAGTGTATTTAGCTATGGTATTAAATTAGGTAGTAATTAATTTGGGATTTCAGGGTAAGAGGGAGAAAGCTCAATGACAGCTTTTCTTCATTTGTTTCTATAGTGAAACATGTAGTTCCCAGAGAGCCACAGCAAAGCAACATAATCATTTATATGTAGCAAATATCAACTCTAGTGTTGAGCTGCCAATTTATAACACAAGTAGGAAAGCCAAGGTCATTCAATCCATGATGTATTTACAAGTTAATGAGGTTTCTGGCATATGAATATTATTACATTCTCTTACCCATAAATAACACTGTTCCATAATCCCTGTTCTACAGGACAATTAGAACACAAACTTTTTGCCAATTGCTCAATCTACCTGTTACCTACAACACTAATAAAAATAATTTATGAAAAATAATTTTAATAAAACTTTTTAAATTAAATTCTAGACTATTAGAAAATAAGCAACTGTAAAAAAGGAAGAAAATTATATTACTTCTTTTCAATTATGTGGTTAAAAGGAAATCAATTCATCAAGAATTGTAGTCATATACTCCACTTAGAACAGTCTCCTATAACAACAGCATGTTTTTCTATGTGATCCAGAATACTGAGAGGACTTCAAGATACACAACAGTACTAGAATGATGATCTTTACACAAACTCTATTATACTCATTCATTTACTAATCAATGTATTCAACAAATATGTGCAATACAATGATAGGCAAAAGTCACAAGCAGGTCCTGCCCATCCAGGCTGTTTATAGCCTGCAGGGAGCTTCCCATCTAGACCTTTCAAAAACTCTCAAAACCTCCAATTACCTAATAAGTACAAACGTCTTAGCACACATATGCATTTTCAATCAACTTCTCATCTTTAACTCTCACTCCAATAAATATTCCAAACTTCCCTATTCTATATCCTTACATATGCAATTCCATATATGTAAAATGCCCTTGCCCTGACATAGCCATATATCCAAATAGCTAAAGTCTACCCATTCTTTAAAAGCTCAGTTCAAGAATCACCATCTCCTCAAAGCTCTACCTCCTTCCATAGAACTTCAATCATATTGTGACTCTCTTTAAGACATCTGTAATAATGTTCTGTGTACATATGCTATCTCCCCTATGAGACTGTCAGCTTCTGAAAAACAGAGTATGTTTTTGATTCATTTCTCTATTCTGCATAGCACCTAACACAATGTAGACACAATGAATATCTGTTGAATACCATGTTAATTATAAATATGAAAGATCAAAAAACAGTGATAACACTTTATAAAGCTCAAAAAATTATTTTAAAACATCCTTCTTAGCCTTGTTTTATCATTGTTACACAATACTATAAATTTACATGTGTGTGCAATGCGCTGAAACAATACTGACCCCAGGACATCACATGAAAATATGTTTGTCCTCCTTAGTATCTTCTAGCTCACTGCCCCAACCATACTGGGAAGCAAACTGTTATCTGTGCATGTCTGGACTAATCACTGATAATGGTATATTTCAGTCACTTAACCTTTTTTTGTAAAATGGTATGTGCATAAGGAGGATGAGTTAGGGGAATGGGAAAATGTACATTTAAATCTGTTTGCGGGCTCAAACTGAGTTCTGGTTAATGAAGCTTTTACTGGAGCAATGGGAATAACTGCCCCAGCCACATTTGCTACTCAAGTCAGGAGCCTCTGTTTCTTTGCTGCACTCTTGGTGAAACCAATAAATGGCATGATAAATTTTTCCATAATAGAGTCATTGTCAACAAGTATGATTTCCTCTCTAAGCAATCAGAGTTGTGTGTAATTTGTCCAAGGATACCAAGGCAGACAGCCTTTCCATTATTAATATCTGCTAGACTACTTTTTTAAAAAATATATATTTTATTGATTTTTTACAGACACGAAGGGAAAGGGATAGTTAGAAACATTGGTGAGAGAGAAACATCAATCAGCTGCCTCCTGCACATCCCCTACTGGGGATGTGCTCGCAACCAAGGTACATGGCCTTGACCAGAATCGAACCCAGGACCCTTCAGTCCACAGACGCTCTATTCTGAGCCAAACTGGTTAGGGCATGCTAGACTACTTTTTTACAAAATTTAAAATATAATGCCTGAAACTGAACTAAGAGTATCTAAATTTTTCTTTTAGACTAAATATATTTCAATGTCAATAACATGTCCTCTAAAAACAGCAAACATCACCCTGGCCAGTTTTTCTTGAGTTTGATTCTGTTCAAGGGCACATACCTCAGTTGCAGGCTCAATCCATGGCCCGGGTTGGGGCATGTTGGGGAGGCAACCAATCGATGTGTCTCTCTCACATTGATGTTTCTCTCTGTGTGTGTCCCCTCCCTTCCACTCTCTAAAATTCAATGGAAAAATATCCTCGAGTGAGGATTAACAAATAATAAAAGCAAACATCAAAACTGCTTACATTAAAACAAGTCCATTATTACCTATGGGGGGGAAATCATACTGCCCTTATTTGGGCAGTCATTCCACAAATATTTACTTATTTCCTACTGGTGTCAGAAAGTAAGCCTTCAATGCCGAAACCGGTTTGGCTCAGTGGATAGAGCATCGGCCTGCGGACTGAAAGGTCCCAGGTTTGATTCCGGTCAAGGGCATGTACCTGGGTTGCTAATCGATGTCTCTCTCTCATTGATGTTTCTGACTCTCTCTCTC
>NW_006283826.1:1148585-1162757 GCF_000327345.1 Myotis davidii
AATATATTTAAGAAAAAACACTAGCAAAAAAAATATCTTGCCTCCCCCCAACCAAGGCCAGCAAAGTCATAAATAAAAGTAATTTGTAAAATAGAAGATATTCTATATGGCATTACATGAAACAAGAGGAAGAAACTGTAACAGATTTGTGTTCACTCTAACCTTCATTTTACCAATGTACACAAAATCTTTTCCAACACAAAAACACATCATCTTTACCTAATTTTTATCTTTTTCTTAAATTTTTTTAAATCAAACTAATTCTGCTGCATGATTAACTGCAAACTGCAGGGTATTATTCTACCACAATAAGCTGGCAACCAGCTCATATTCCGTTGCACTATCACAGCACACAAAAAAGAACTAATTGTGATCATGTGGATATTGTGGAAGCCCTTTAGTTCAATCCTAGATGGGCCTCAAGAGGATAATGCTTATTCTGTTGAACTCACTGCCAAATCACAATCTGAAAGAGCCAGGATCAAAACAAGACCCAATTACAGAAAGAATCTATGTTACCAATGTCAGATTTATAAGAAATAGGTATGTGGCCCAGTACTTGTGGAAAATTGTTCAAAAATATTTACATAGATAGAGCTTTAAAGAAAATTATCAAACACTTACTTGCCATAATGATATTCAATGAAAATCTCTTCAGGTAACATCAGGACAGAAGCTCAGTCATGAAATACTTAAAGTAACAGAATCCAATTTTCATAATTCTCTAGTGATTAAAACAAATTTCTAAATTGTTGGGATCTTTTGGGAGAGGGGAGAAGCAGCATACTTATGTGTTTCTAGCATTAAAATGTTTTTTTAAAAAGAATTTGAGCCCAGCGGCTATGCCTCTGTGATTGAGCATCCACCCAGAAACCAAGAGGTCAAGGTTAGCTTCCTGGTCAGGGCACCAACCAAGTCATGGTCTTTTCCTAAGCTTCCGTTTCCTTTTGGCTATGCTAATGACAACAGTATAAATGGGAGAGGACACTCACTGAGTCCTTCCAATGAATGACAGTCCACAGAGAGCATTCCAAACTTCTTCCTTTCTTAAAAAATCCAAGTTTTATTTAGGGACTTTTTATTTCACTTCCTATATAAAAAAACTCTAAATAGTAAGACTGATCTGGTGCCATCTGAATATGTCAGCAATACACTTGCTTGTAAATTTTGAAGCAAAAGTTGTTTTTCTCTGTAAATGCAATTTTATATCCCTACCACATTCACTTTTAATGTTCAAACATATCTTTTCTAGGATTAATTAGGCCCTTAAATTCTAATAATAAGCTAGATGTTTTCTCCAACTTACCGTATTCAGATTCTTACATGAACCTCCCTGAATGAGATAAAACAAAGAAATTGTTTTACTGGGCAAAGAAATCTATACCACTTTCATGTACAAGAACCTCTTCTAAATCTTGAAGTTATCTATTAAAGAACAAGATTTTGAAATAAAATATACACAAACAAAGGAAGAAAGAATCCAAGAGGCTACCCTTAAAATTGCTAGGCTAAATACTTGGATTTCAGTCACAATGTCTATCACAAAAAATTTATTTAAATATCAAGGGGGAAAAACAAATAGCTAATTACCTAGCTTTAGTTTAATTTTCAACACTACTTATTCCATTACTGGGGTTTTACTCAGGTTTACTTTATACATGTAGGTGAGTTTATATCAATTCAAAAATATTAAACCATAATGCCTATACGAAGCAAAACATAAATGTCTCCCACCAATCACCTGATTAGATTTAACACTTCCCTAAAGCAACAACCTTTAAATTATAATTTTTTACCAACTGTTTAATTTTCATTTTATTAGAATGTAAGCCCTTTACATGCTATTTCACCACAATCGCAATATAAATGTCTCATTTTTCATAGAAAAAACTAATTACATGGTTCAGTAAGTTGCCTGTGGTAACACATCGATTTTATTTACATCCAAAAGTTAGACTTTAGCTTGTTCTGTCAATTTCAAGCACATTTAGCTTAATTATTCCATCTAATCCATTAGGTCTTTTCTCTAGATATTATGTTTTATTTAATTTATTGGGGTGACATTGGTTAACAAATAATCCATTAGATCTTTTTTTAATTCTTCATATGAAAAAATTCTGAAATCATTATGATCTTTTTATTACAATAAAAAAATTTATTGCTTACCAAAGTCTTAATATTTATTTCATTTTCTCCATTAAGGATATAATTTATAATTTTCTACTAAACCTAGTATTTCAGTACAATGCACTACAATCATTTGGGTAATCATCATACTAATTGTGTAATTTTAGCAAAATAATTCTTTCAAACTAAACACAGGAAATAGAACAAAAGTTACTTTAAAATCAGAAATTTTATATCAAGACTTGAATAATTTAGATCCCAGTAAAAAGAAGGAACAGTTACTTTATAAACTATTTAGACTTAGCTACCATTTACCACTGGGCATTTTGCCCCTACACTGACAGCAAAGCTGATTCCTAAGATTTCTAATACTAATATTGGACAATCATTCTTTATAAGTGGATAGATATCTTCCTATTACAATTTTCAATTGTTTTAATCAAAATGAAAAGGGAACTCTGGCTGGATAGCTTAGTTAGTTGGAGCATCGTCCCAATCGCCAAGGTTTCGGGTTCGATTTCTGGTCAGGGTACATACAAGCATCAACCAATGAATGCATAAGTGAATGGAACAACAAATCCATGTTTGTTTCTCTCTCTCTCTCTCTTTCTCTCTCTTTCTCTCTCTTCTCCCCTCTCTCAAATAATCTCTTTTAAAATGAAAAAGGATAGCACATAATTTTAAAGTAAAATTGCACATTTATAGCTGATGTTCTTTATAGAACATACACAAAATAAAATGGATTTTTGTACCTCCTTGGGAATTAAAAACAAAAATAATAATGCCAATTTTAACTAGGTTTCAATCTTTCCACATTATCAGATCATTTAAAATGTTAAGTATGTTTATAAGTCAACCTCTAGGAGTTATGTTATATTAGAACTATATACGACAGGCTTCATTCATTCAACAAACATTACTAAGTACAACAATACTCCTTCTGGGCTAGGGACTCTTAACGATTTGGGTCAAGCCACTGCCAGTCCCTAGAAGTCTGTACTTGCTCTTTGTAATATTTTGGGACTTCAAGATTGCATATCTTTCCTACCACTGACTAATAGGCAATGAAATGGCCAGAAGATTGTGTTTATAAAATGATTTTGTTTGGTTGATGAGAAGTCAATTTAGTGTACTATATTAATCTCTAAAATTCAAATTGAAAATGTGGAAAAGAATTTAGTCAAGAAAGAAGTTAAAATAAAATTGCAAAGACTATTCAGTACATAATCACTGGTATTTTTAAATTGAAATAAATCTGTATCCTAACCTAAACAGAATATTTAAGTTCATAGTTCAATTTAGAATAAAATAATTTATTAAATACTAAGGTCTTCCTACTCATACTCATCTTGTGTATGATACTCCTAATTCTTTATTTTTCTGATTAGAGACCTACAATGCCTCAAAATTTATCAAATTAAATCCAAATTCCTCACCCTTACTTCAGTGTACTCCACACTTTGCCCCCCACCCCTTCCCAGGCTTTCAGTCTCTCTGATTATTTCAGTCATACCCCAAGCTCTGGGCAAACCGGGTCTCCACACAATTTGTTCACTGCCCACAGGCTCTTTGTAAGGCTACTTCTCCTGACTAGGATGAGTTCTATCCCAACCTAGATAACTTCTACCTAACCTGTAAGCCTCACCAACTCTGGGCTTCCCAATCATCTCCCTACCCTTTGTCCCCAAGGTTGAATTTCATGATTATGCAGAATCCACGCTTAATGATTTATAGCTTACTCCACTGCATCACAATTAAGGATTCATTTAGTTTATATCAATAAGACTGTGAGCTCCTTAAAGCTAAGGACTCATTTTATATACCCAGAACTTACCACAGCTCTTGCCTAACAGACGTTAAATAGGCAAACCAGAAACCAAAAAGGTTATCAACCTAAGACTCACGGTGTTCTTGTTGTACGTTTATGTCTGCCCATTTGGAAAGTAGTCAATCTACTATGTTTCTCTTTGCTGTATGAGTTACAGTGTTCTCTGCATTACCAATATTTGTGTGCTTGTCTTATACCATTTTTAAATTATCAGCTTATCAAGAGAAGAGATTACATCAAACCAACTGGAGCCACTGATACAGATACTCATGGATGACACAAGCAAGAACATGTTCAGCCAATTCCCTGCTTCAGCACCACCATGTGGAGAAGACAGAAAAGTTACAAACCTACCTTACAGGTAACCAAGAAAATCAAATCTTAAGTTCTGACCTCTTTAAAACACAGTTTAAGATTTATTAGGAAACTTTGTTTACACTTTAAGTCTAGACAAATTTCATATGAGCAGGGTTATCTTCAATGCCTTAGACACTTTACTATTTCCAGTTATTCCACCCAAACAGTACAATTCAAAACTCAAAAATGATTATTCAACCTAAAAGTATACTTTAAAAATCAATATTTGATGAACATTGAATGTTATACAGAACAGACCAATTGTATAAAAAAATAACAAAATGTTTTAATTTTGATGTATGAGTCAACTGTTCTCATTGTAGTACCAGCAGTAATAGTTACAATTATTGATTATTCCCTGTGCTATTTTAAGTACTTTAACTTTTTTATCCTTATAACCCAACTTTACAGTGAGGATGCTACCACACTGCTAAGTTAAATAATTTGGCTGAGAATGCACAGCTAGCAACGATTCAAACCCAAGCTCATTCTATATACCACTAGGCCATCTTATAAAAAAAAAAAAAGCCTAATATGCTAAGCGTCCACCGTTCAACCAGTCGCTATGACACGCACTGACTATCAGGGGGCAGATGCTCCAACCAGTAGGTTAGCTTGCTGCTGGGGTCCAGCCGATCAGGACTAGGGGAGACAGGCCGGACACGCCCTGGAGCCCTCCCACGGTCTCTCCTCAGCCCCAATCGTGCACCGGTGGGGGTCCCTCGGCCTAGCCTGAGCCTTCTTGCAATCCGGACCCCTTGGGGGATGTCCACAGACCAGGCTGAGGGACCCTACTGGTGCACAAATCTGTGCACAGGGCCTCTAGTACAATATAAACAACAATAAGTTACAGGGATCGGCTATAAATGCGTTTGTCTTCTCTCAGACTATTTTATATAGGTATTTCAAGCATTTAAACAAAAACTCTAATATTATAAAACCAACTCATGTGTGTATCCTTAGGATTAATCAAATAGGGCTTCTTTATACATTTACATTTAAGATGACTGCTTTGGTATTGTATTTTACTGTCAGGTTTATTAATGGTATCCAATATGGGTACACCATAAAGACAAACTGAAATGCCTAATAACACAGTCAAACACATTTTAAGAAACAGTAAGTAAGATGGCCATATAAAAAGAAAATGTTACCAATACAATAGTACTATCATGTTTAAAGTTAACAGGGTTCTGTCAAAAGTTATTTTACCCAAAATGAAATGCTCATATATATTAATAGAGAATGAAATAGATGCCCCAAATCCTCAATTTTATAATAGCAATTAAAATATTCCCTTCATATCCTTCATTATTTTTCATGATTTCTCTGCTTGTCTTATTCTCCCTCACTTAAAACAAGGTTGTCTTTATGCCATTCATTTTTCTAATTAAGTTTCAAATATTTTCTAATATTATGTTGAACCATTTTAAATTACCCTTTTTAACCATTTTATCTACAAAACTGGACGGTTCATATGCTTCAATCAAATAACTTTCAGAAATTCAACATAAAAAAGAATAGATGTACTTAACGAAGTTATGACTGTTCCATCACTGTAATACTTTTCTGGTGGCTCAGAAAGGAATAAACACTACACAGTTTTTTGGACTCAATAGGAAAGAAGATAAAAATAAATTATTCTCATGAGAAAACATTCGCAATATAATGTTAAGGAAAAGGACTGAATTGCAAACCAGTATAATACCAATTTCATTTATACATAAAAACACCAAATATTAAAACTGGTCTAGACTTTAGGTTTTGTTTCTTTGTTCTCTTCATTTGGCAAAAAAAATCCCTAATTAATGTATTATTTCTGTAATTTATTTTAAAAAAATTTAAAGTTAATCTTTGCTTAATTCTTTACCACAAAGATACTTAATACATTAATGAATCTACATATGTTACCTAGGGCAACTATAAAAAATTTAAATAGCCTACATCTTTTTATTTAACTCAGTAACATACAAAGTCCATGAGAAATAACACAATAACAAGTTATTTCTAAGAATGATGATCATGTGCTTTGTTGGTATGAATAAATAACTTTATACATCAACTAAATATGCCTAATAGACAGTTGGGTTTTATTTCATCATTATAAAATGATAATTTGTGTGCTTAACAAATAGAGACCAGACCAAAAAGTTAAAACATAAAGGATCAGTGTGGAGTGGAAAAATGGAAGGAGACTAAGTTAGAAAAGAATCATGAAAAATAAAGGTGAGAAAAACTAAAACAAACAAATGTTATATGGCTCTACTACATATATTAAAAAAAATCTTAAGCAACAAAAATGTATGTTTTGATATTTAAATGAACAGATATAGGTTTTAGAAGTATCTTCTAGGAGGTTTCTTACTTTTAAAATTCTGATCAGTGAAATCCAGGTGTTAAAAAGTAATTTTACCTGAGTTCACTGCTAACTACACGAAATAGCTCTGAGATATAGATTAGTTCTGAGATTTTGCTGATTAAGCACCTAAGTTAGCAATCTTACTCAGAAAGGGTTCTTACATTTACATGCCAAGTACTCTAAAAATATGGGGAGAAAGGTTTGAGTTAAATAGACAAATGGACCATAAGGTAAACAGCTCAAATTAGTCCTCTGTGGTTTACTGCCCTCTGGCTGTTGTGGCAGGAGATATCACAGATAAGAGTGGCTGCATTAAAAAGCTACGAAGGTATCAAGCAAAAGTTAGCAGGAAATCCTTCAGGCAAATTTAGAAACTTTAGGATAGACTTTCAATATACGTTAAAGTTAGTTTTACTGCTTTCTTTAAAAAAAAAATGTCGACTAATAAAACATTTCAAACACTACCTAAAATTTTCAACCACAAATTAACAAAATATAGAGTAGTTTGGACATAAAAGGTGGCCCTAAGAGAGTAAGACAAAAAGAGTTAATGCCTTACCCTAACTAAAGATCAGAATCAGTTTTGATTTAGAAAAATTCCTTAGCATGCAAGATGGAAACATTTGGGTAAAGAGGCAAAATCTTTTATCAGAAATTCAAAAATACTGATAAAATTTCCTCTAATTATAAATCGCTGGTAGATCTTAGACTAATGAAACTCTCTTACAATAATTCCGTTTCTAGGTATCAGATGTAACCTGAAGTTAAAAATTAGGAAACATTGAGACAAATATTTCCTGGAATCACCTAATTACATAAAATGCAGGAACAAAACAAAAGAAAACTTGCTACACCAATATCAGACCAGATCATTTATATTAATATTTCTTCAAAATATTAGCCAATATCATCTGATAATTTTGTCCAATAAGGTCTGCACTAAGTTTCTATTATCATTTTATAATTTCCACCAGAGTTCTGCTGGCAATAACCACACAGCTACAGTCCAAGAAAAAACAACTGTTCATTTCACTGAATTGCCAATTATAATTCACTGTCATTTTAGAACAGTTGATTTTGCCCGCCTGGGCAGGATCAGAGGTTGAGCATTGAACTAAGAACCAGAAGGTCACAGTTTGATTCCCAGTTTGTGGACTTAATCCCTGTGGGGGCAAGCAGGAGGCAGATGATCTATGATTCTCATCATTGATGTTTCTATTTCTCTCTCCCCCTCCTTTCCTCTCTGAAATAAATAAAAATATTTTTTAAACAGTGGCTTTCCAACCCAACACACCCAGGAGACACAAAACTCTTCTTTAATAATAGTGGCTCACAAGGTTCTGATTCCCAGGAAAACTGGGAAAGGACAATAACATTTGAAAAATAAGGAAAAATGGGAGTGGGAAGAAGAGGGGTGAGAGTGAGGATTTTCCTTTGAGAGACACACCCATTAAACATTTTTCTTCTCAGCAAGTCTTAATAACCTCTTTGGAATTTACCACTGTTCAAAAAAGATATGATGCATTCAATTTTTAAGAAAAGAAAACAAAAACCTTACCTTGCAGTTCATGATGTATTACGCCCACTAAGTTGGGTTCATCTCCCCACCAGAATATCCATAACTCTTTGCAATCTGGTTTGACATCACGACGCCATACACACAGCAAGTTGGCTTGCAGACAGCGGATGAAACTTAACAGGATTGGATCATCTTGGGCTGGGGCTGAAATTATGGGTCCACAGTCCCCATGCCCTCCAAAATTGTACCTACGCCATTTGATTCCCGTGAGTTCAGCCTGCAAAAACACAAGACAATTAATTACAATAGTTTAGATTTTTCTTGTTAGTTGCAAAACACTAAAAACAGGCTTCTATACAGATAAGTATATTTGGTAAATACTTACACTACACTTAATCATAATATTTTTCCCACTGAAAAATGTAGTCAATCCTTTTAAAAGGGAAACTATTCTTTTTTTCCTATCAAGATTTCTACATAGTTCTTTATATTAAAAGCAAAATATAACCAACAGATAATCATTATTTTCTGTTAAGCTATTTTTACCTAAACATCTACTATAAAACTACTTTCTATATTATTTTTCCTTAGTGAATTCATTAGTTATATTTCTAAATCAGGTAAGAAACTGAAAAATAAGTGCAAAATTTAAGTAATTTCTTTCCAAGAATTTCTTCAATTTCTTCTCCAGAAATTACATTTCAAAGTCCTTTCAATCAAGAAAACAGTTTGAATGCAGTACCACATTGCTTCATTATGAGAAAATAAGCTAATACAACTGATGAAAAGTTATCAACAACTTACTCATGTTATTTAACATGTAGCACACAGAAAAGTGTGTTTCTACAACTTTTCCCTAATGTAACTTGTTTTTTCGGGTGTTTTTTTAAAATATAATAACTTAAAAAACAGCTGACAGCAGAACCTGTATCTTTGTTCCATTACATAGATTTGTATTTTTAAAAATTTGTTAGATTTTAGATTTAAGGAACTAAACTTCAAAGACGTTTCAAAATAAACTAAAGTTTAATTCCTTACTTCTGTAGCTATAAACTATAACTATGTATGCAAAACTGATAGTAAAATTAATTCATAATCCTATACTAAACAGTCCATGTGCCCCTTATACTCAATTCTTACTCATCTTCCCTCTCCCCACCCACCACCACCACCAAGTCAGTAATTTTTGTCAACAAGTTGTTATTCAAAAAACAAGTACCACAGGGCAGAATAATAACCATTTCTTCTACTAACATAACTGAAACAAATTTAGTGCTGAAACAATCAATCACTATAATGAATATATTTAAGAAAAAAATTTCAATTTTCTTTGATTCAAAAAACCTCCACATCAAAAAAAACAAGCATGGTTCCAAAAATAATATCCAAACTAAAACTAACTGAAGCTCAGAAACCTATCCTTTTATACTATGAGACATGCAAATCTAATCTTTAACGAATATTTTCAGTAAAAGCTGGTATTGGCATCATTTAGGCATTCATTTATGCCACTTGGTTTCCTCTGACTATAAAAGTACTACATGGCCAATGCAGAAAATTCACTAAAAAAAGACATAATATAAATAGCCCAGCTAGCATGGCTCAGTGGTTGAGTGTCTACCTATGAACCAGGAGGTTACAGGTTTGATTCCTATTCAGAGCACATGCCTTGGTTGCAGGCTGGGTCCCCAGTAGGGGGCATGTAGGAGGCAGCTGATAATGATTCTCTCTCATCATTGATGTTTCTATCTCTTTCTCCCTCTCTCTGCATCTCTGAAATCAATAAAATATATTAAAAATAAAAATAATAATATAAACAAAAAGGAAATTGTACCAGAAACAAACATTTTCCATAATCACATTAGAAATAATTATAAGCATCCTATTCTTGTTCTTCCTGGTTTGTTTGTTTGTTTCCGCACACATACATTTTTAAATTTGGACCATACTGAATGGTTTTATATCATGCTTTTCCACTTATTATAAATATTTTTATTTTTTATGAATTATTCTTCAAAAACAATTGTAATGTTTGCATAATATTCTAGTCACTTTTGGGGGGAAAAACAATTTATTCCATAATAACTGAACAATCTTTCATTTTTCCACTATTATAATTAATATGAGATTCATGCACGGGGGGAGGGGAGGGGGAGAGGTCCCTCAGCCCGGCCTGCGCCCTCTCACAGTCCGGGAGCCCTCAGGAGATGTCCGACTGCCTCGGAGGCGGGAGAGACCCCTGCCACCACCGCTGTGCTCACCAGCCGTGAGCCTCACTTCTGACTGAGCGGTGCTCCCTCTGTGGGAGCACACTGACCACCAGGGGCAGCTCCTGCATTGAGGATCCTAGTGGTCAGTGCACATCACAGAGACTGGTCATTCCACTGTTTGGTCGATTTGCATATTAGCCTTTTATCATACAGGGTAATTGGTGAGCATCTTTGAACACAGCTATTTTCCTGATTTTTTCCTTAGGAGAGATGGCTAGATGCAGAATTACCAGTCAATGAATATGAATATTTTAAGGCTCATAGATATTGCTTTTCAATTAATAGTCCCACCAATACAAATAACCTCCTTCCAAATTGCATATATTTTTAAATAACTTCCAATTTAATAGAATGATATACACTTGTACTAATTTGTAGTCCTGGTTCTGCTTATAAGAAATCATTATAATTTATTTTATCAAAAGCATAACTCTGGACCAGCCTTCCATGGTTTGAATCCCAGCTCTGTACTTATGAGCTGTCTGTAAGTAGCAAGGGCCTAGCAAGTTATGTAACCTTTGTCTCTCAGTTGCCTCACTAGAAAAATGAGGGTAGTAGTATTTACAGTTTATTAAATGAGTTATTAAGTATATAAAGCACTTGGGGACAGTACCTGGCACGTGGCAAAAAATATATAAATGATACTATTATCATTACTAATAGTAATAGGACTACTTCTCCTTGAGTCAACTATTCATATCCTTTGTGTGTTTTTCTGTCATTTAAGTCCTTTTGTTTCTTCAAGTAAAAGCTGTGTGTGTGTGTGTGTGTTTAAATCAGAAAGCCTAATATCAATTTTAAATGTAAAAAAACAAAAAAAAATAAAAAAAAAGACTAAAAAGGGGCAGCTGAAATCAGAAAAGTTAAGTAAAAAGCTAATTTTTCTTATTGTTACCTAGCTTAGTGTTCTAAGGATGGGGGAAGTGAAGGGAGAGGGAAAAAAAAGAATAAAAGAATACCAACAAATAAGAATTGCTAATACTTACATTAACCATATTCAAAGGGTTAGAAAATTAAGATATATCAGAGCCCTGTCCAGGTAGCTCAGTTAGTTGGAGCATCGTCCCATGCGCCAAAAGGCTGCAGATTCAATTTCCAGTCTGGGCACATACCTAGGTTGCAATTTGGGTCTCCAGTGGGGGTGCATATGGCAGGCAACTGACAGATGTTTCTTCCTTCCTTTCATCCTCCCTCCCTCCCTCTCTTCCCCCCTCCCCCCTTCTCCCTCTCCCTCTCCATTCCCCCGCCCTTCCCTTCTCTCTAAAATCAATAAACCTATCCACTGGTGAGATGTTTTAAAAAAGATTTATCAGAGATTTAAATATCAGGTGAGTCAGTCCCCAAGAAAATCTATGAACAGCAATTTACTCACTAGAATACTTTCACCTGTAAAATCCAGCATGGTTCAACAAACAAAATATTTGGCCTTGATTCAGGAGAACGGTTTCCTAATCCTAGCACTTCCACTAACTTCCTATCAGTGCTTCTATGGTCTCAGTGGTAAAGGAAAGCTGCTGCCACCTGCTCTCTACTCCACTTTGTGGAGTTGTACTAGCAAGTGATATAACACAAATTCAAGTAGCATAACAGCAAGGCTACAAACTTAACTACTTCATAACTAATTCAGACAAAATAACTAAAAAATGCCCGATTATTTTTAAACAATTTAGTTCCTTTAACTTAAAGCTAAGATTAAATATTATTATTCTAGTGTTCATTGGAAAACGTAACAATGAACTGCCATTCAAGCCTAATAGAGATAACTAGGTATAAAATGAATGTCCAAAGACTTGTCTTTTAACTTTGAATTAATGTTGATAAAAGAGACCATTTAGTGCTACTGAAATTTCTCCAAGAAAAAAGTTCCTATGATGGATATATACAATTCAATTACACTAAAGTAACTTCTCACATACTATGATCATGTTTACACTTAAAAATCAATTCGCCCTAGCTGTTTTGGCTCAGTGGATAGAGCGTCGACCTGTGGACTAAAGGGTCCCGGGTTCGCAAGGGCACATGCCTGGGTTGCAGGCTCGATCCCCAGTAGGGGACCTGCAGGAGAAAGCCGATCCATGATTCTTTCTCATCATTGATGTTTCTATTTCTCTCTCCCTCTCCCTTCCTCTCTGAAATCAATAAAAAAATATTTTTAAAAAATATCAATTCAACATAAAATTCTGTTGACCCAATTTCTGACAAATGTGTATCTCCAAGAATCAAAATTCTATGATAATCTCAAAATTATAAAGCAACCCTTTAAAATATCTCTAGATGCAGATTATCCAAAAAATGCAATATTTATCATTGTCAAAGGTGAAGAACCCATAATTATATTTAAGTTTAAAATTACATAGTGTTTAAAATGTAAAATCAAGGAACAAAACAGTATACATATATATATACATATACACATATATACATATATGTACACATATATTAATAACCACAAACATCATTTATTCATTGCCAACTTAATATTAGGCACTATATTATGATCTTCACAAATAATTTCTAATAGGAGTTACCATACTAGGGTCTTCATATATAGTTTATAAGACTTCACAAACTGACTACTAGAGAAATGAGGACTCAAAAAGGTTAAATAATTCTCCTATAACCACACAAGTAGCAAATGGCAGATCACAAATATAACTGAATTTAAAGCATAACTGAATTTAAAGCATACATTCTTTCCACTCTACCATCCTGCTTCATGGGGCTAATGGCAAAAATTAACTCTAGAGGATTATAAAATAGTACAAAGAAGCTGTCATCAACTCAATTTAGCAATGACAACAGCTCATGGCCATATTTTCTAATTAAAGAAAGTTCATAAATCTTTCTTTAGTCTTCCTGAGGTATTAAGAAAACTAGTATGAGGGTGCCCACACACCATCCCATGAATAGAAGAGATATTTTTATTTCACTGAGATAATTATATGCCTTCTTTTACATGTTACCACTCTAAGACTGTATCTACACAAGCTAATGCTTAGAGGATATGTATAACAAGCCAAGAAAATAACTATTCTAATAGCAAGAGAGATTAGAGGAAAATTTCCTCAGCAATGGCTGGTATCTGTTGTACAGGTAGGTAGCCGAGGGCCTCAGAAAATTAAACTTAATTGGCAGAGACTCCCCTGGCCTAAACAGAAGGCCACTACAGTCAGTTCAGAATAGTTAAAATTAAATAGATTACAACAGAGTCAGGATAAATGCACCTCCTAATAGCATGAGTGTATTTAAAGGAAATTTATATGATTCTTAATATCCTCTTCTTTTGTTATTACACATAGGAAATGAGCTGATAAATTCTCCCAGTGGAGGTCATTTATTTGCACTGACCCATTGCAATCAGATCCCTCATGACCAACAGCATACTATTCTTGCAATGTGGCTCCCCAGAGACAAAATTGTATTCAGAGATCATGAAACAGAGTCAAACTAACAGGCCTTGATAACAATGAACCCAGGGTATAGTTACCATGGGAAGAACACTGGCTGGAGGTCAGATCTAGATTCAAGTCCTGCTTTTTCAACCATTTAGCTATATAATATTAGGAAATCTACTCCATCTCAGGACACCTCAGCTTCCTGACTGGTAAAGTGATATGGCTGACCTAAATACTATAATGAGTCAAGTCTCCTGGCCCAGGCTAATCACATCCCACTCACAAAGGCAACTTGTAAATGAGAGTGAACCCTTAAA
>NW_006283826.1:1162807-1163331 GCF_000327345.1 Myotis davidii
CAGAAGACATCAAATTTCAAGAAAGCTGAAAGAAAGATTTCTCAAACTACAGAGCAAATACCTTAACATCAATCCTGGGCAGGAATCTACTAGTACCGTATTTGCCGGCGTATAAGACGACTGGGCGTATAAGACAACCCCCTAACATTTCCACTCAAAATACAGAGTTTGTTATATACTCGCCGTATAAGACTACCCCCTCTTCCGCACACCTTCCACACACCAAATAAAAGGTAAAACAATATCAGATTTGATTTTAACATTTTAATTTATATTCAAATGCTTATGACATGCAGGAAAACTGTCACAAGGCTGTATGTAATCAAACATATACATAAAACAGTGCAAGTTTATTACCGGTAAACATACCGGTAATTCACTAAAGAAAACACACTCTATAGACTGGTACCGTAGATGCTTCTCAGGAACACAGGCAAGCAGCCCACAACCTAGAGGGACTGTCAATGATAGAAGAAAGATAACAAATAGAGGTAGAGAGCAAGTGCCGGGCAAGTCCCTAGCAA
>NW_006283826.1:1163403-1165611 GCF_000327345.1 Myotis davidii
ATCTTTCTTCTATCATTGACAGTCCCTCTAGGTTGTGGGCTGCTTGCCTGTGTTCCTGAGAAGCATCTACGGTACCAGTCTATAGAGTGTGTTTTCTTTAGTGAATTACCGGTATGTTTACCGGTAATAAACTTGCACTGTTTTATGTATATGTTTGATTACATACAGCCTTGTGACAGTTTTCCTGCATGTCATAAGCATTTGAATATAAATTAAAATGTTAAAATCAAATCTGATATTGTTTTACCTTGTATTTGGTGTGTGGAAGGTGTGCGGAAGAGGGGGTAGTCTTATACGGCGAGTATATAACAAACTCTGTATTTTGAGTGGAAATGTTAGGGGGTCGTCTTATACACCCAGTCGTCTTATACGCCGGCAAATACGGTAGATCAGTGATGGTGAACCTACGACAAGCGTGTCATTAGTGACACGCGAACTCATTTTTTTGGTTGATTTTTCTTTGCTAAATGGCATTTAAATATATAGAATAAATATCAAAAATATAAGTCTTTGTTTTACTATGGTTGCAAATATCAAAAAATGTCTATATGTGACACGGCACCAGAGTTAAGTTAGGGTTTTTCAAAATGCTGACAAGCCGAGCTCAAAAGGTTCACCATCACTGGAGTAGATGGTGTGTAGAAAAGGCAGATTTGATCATTTGAGGCTCACCGGAGTGCGCTAAGAAATTCCAAGTAAGCCTCACCTCACTTCTTCCTGTAATAGTATTACAGCTCTAGTAGGTCAGAGAAAACATACAATAAATATTTTAAGTCACCTCTCAAATCAACTCATAGGAGGGGGGAAAAGTCGGGGTAATAGAAAACTTCTGTTAAAACATAACTAATCAGCTCTAGGTAAAGACAGTAGAGTAAACACACACATCTGCTTTAACTCTCACTTAAATCCCTCTAAAAACTATCAGTAAAAAGTTTGGTTTTTTTCTTCCTTAAATTATAAAATCACAATGGTAGGTAGGAAAGGAAATAGGAACATCAAACATTTCAAGATTTTGAAAGCTATGAAACAGATGCTCAAGAGGTATAGACACAGAATACATAGGAAAGCTGAATCCTAGCTGTGGAGAAAGGAAACGACCTTATTTACACAATATGCCCTCGGCTTCAAGAATTATAAATACAGGTACCTGTGGAGGTAGAGTCGCAAAGCAGAGAGGAGATAAAATAAGGAAAACTGGATGAAATTCTGCTTAGAAGACACTCAGAACTATGGTATCCTGCCCATTGCCTGTCCTTACCCCAGCAAATGATTTAATATTCTTAAAGAGATAAAATAGGGCAACCATTAAAAAAGAGTGTCCTCTGGGTCCAGAAGAACAAAGCGTGTCTGGACTGGGAGGCGCAGACATAACTGAAGGCAGGGAACCAGAGTAAAAACAGTGCATTAGGTGAGCATGTACAGAATGAAGGTCAAAAACCACCCTTTCCCACCATCTCCCTCTAAGCCAGCCGTTCTCAACCTGTAGGCCGCGACCCCTTTGGTGGTTGAACGACCCTTTCACAGGGGTCGCCTAAGACCATTCTGCATATCAGATATTTACATTATGATTCATAACAGTAGCAACATGACAGTTATGAAATAGCAACGAAAATAATTCTATGGTTCGGTCACAAAATGAGAAACTGTATTTAAAGGGCCAGAAGGTTGAGAACCACTGCTTTAAGCAACCAGAAAGCTAGCAGCCAATCTTTCCCTCCCCAGAAAGGAGTCTGGAAAAGTCTTCTCTGGGCTATCTGACCAGCTCAAGAGAAAGGACCTCAAGATACTGACATCAGAGGTTCCCCAAGTAAAGAGCCCTTGCAGATCAAAGTGCATAGTAAACAAATGCCACTCACATACTCAGAACTTCTAAGTAGTTTTTAGTCCATCATTCCTAAATGTGAACAGACAAGCAGGAACTACTAAATAGTTAAGGGAAAACACTGAGGAATTATAGAGACAACTAGGGGCCCGGTGCACGAAATTCGTGCACTTGGTGTGTGTGGGGGAGGGAATGTCCCTCAGCCCAGCCTGCCCCCTCTCACATACTGGGAGCCCTCAGGCGTTGACCCCCATCACCCTCCAATCGCAGGACCGGCCCCTTGCCCAGGCCTGACGCCTCTGACAGAGGGGACCCTCATTTCCCCCCATCACTGGTTCTGCCTCTGGCCCAGGCATCAGGCCTGGGCAGGGGACCCCCAGTGCAAA
>NW_006283826.1:1166160-1166838 GCF_000327345.1 Myotis davidii
AAGCACCATCTCTTAGCTCCCCCCTGGGTTTCCAATCACTGTCAGTGACAGGGGCCTTCTTCCTGCTTTCCCTTTCACCTCCCTGCATTGTGCCTACATATGCAAATTAACCCCCATCTTGTTGGCAGTTAACTGCCAATCTTAGTTGCCAGTTAATTTGCATATAGCCCTGATTAGCCAATGAAAAGGGTATTGGTCGTACGCCAATTACCATTTTTGTCTTTTATTAGATAGGATAACAAACAGAAAAGTAACCTGAAGGAAACAGACTACATTAGGAAAAGAAAAATATACTAATCATTTTTACAAATATATCACCTTTATTCTTAAAGAGATAAAATTGTGCAATCATTAACCAAGAACAGGACAATATTTCAAAAAAGAACAGAGAACACAAAAAGAGCTCTTAGAAATCCTATATAATAAAGAGGTGATATGCAAATTGACCGTCACTCTCACAAGACGGCTGCCTACGATCAGGCCAGCAGGGGGTTATTGAGGGACGACCAAATGCCTGAACAAGCAGGCTGTGTGGGGCAACCAGGCTGGCAGGGGGGTTAGTGAGGGATGACCAGGCCAGTGGGGAGGGGCAGTTGGGGGCGACCAGGCTGGCAGAGGGGGGGAGTTAGGGGCAACCAGGCCGGCAGAGGGGGGGAGTTAGGGGCAACCAGGTTGGCT
>NW_006283826.1:1166892-1171046 GCF_000327345.1 Myotis davidii
CAACCAGGTTGGCAGGGTGGGGCAATTAGGGGCAACCAGGCCAGCAAGGGGGACAGTAAGGGGCAAGCAGGCTGGCAGGCAGAGTGGTGGTTAGAAGCCAGCAGTCCCAGATTGTGAGAGGGATGTCCGACTGCCTGTGGGATAGGGCCTAAACCAGCAGTCAGACATCCCCCAAGGGGTCCCAGACTGGAGAGGGTGCAGGCTGGGCTGAGGGACCCACCTGCACCCCCCACTCCCCTGCACAAATTTTGTGCACCAGGCCACTAGTCTATAATAATAAAAGTGTAGTATGCTGATTAGACCAGATGTCCTTCCAGACATCCTTCCAGGACAAATCCAGCGCTGCAGCCGTGGGATCGAGGCAGCTGCCACAGTTGTGGCTACTAAGGCCTACTCTTGCACGAATTTCATGCATCGGGCCTCTAGTATTATAAACTTTCTACACACTGCAGACAAAGAGAAGGTCCTCCAAGCACCCAGATAGTAAAAGAGGTCACAAAGAATCAGAAATCAAAAGGGTTTCTGACTTCTCAACTGCAATGCCAGAAACAAGAAGGTAATGGTGCAAAAACTCCCAAATTTTAAAGCAAAATTATTCCAAACTAGATATCTATGTGAATCTACATTATCTATCAAGTGTAGAAGTAGAATAAGTACATTTTTAAATATGCAAGGTCTTTACAAAAAAAAAAACACACAGTACCCTTTCTCGGGAAGCCACTGGAGGTATATCCTACCAAAAGGAGGGACTGTACAAGTAAGAAGCCATGAGATGAGACTTAGAAAACAAATGCAACATAGGAGGGAGAAAATAAATCCCTAAGATTACAGGGAATAATCACATGATCCTAGGTTGTCCACTATGCACCGATATAGAGAGGAACCAATCCAGATTAAAACATATCAAATGACTCCAGGAAAGACTGTCAAGAAGAGGAAACTGATAAAACACCTGGAAGGCTGTCTGGGAATGAGTTAGCTTAAAATACACAGAAAAGTAACCATAAGGAGGAGGGAGGAGGAGGAGGAGGAGGAGGAGGAGATCGAGATCTTTAAGTAACACAAACATTGAAAAATCTATAATAATAAAAGTGTAATATGCTAATTAGGCCAGATGTCCTTCCGGATGACCTTCCAGATAAGCCGGGGCTGCGCAGGAAGCCCTGGTCCCAGGTGCCTGTGGTTGGCCAGAGGGAAGCCGGTGCCGACAGCCAGGGAAAGGAAGGCTTACTCTTGCACGAATTTTGTGCATTGGGCATCTAGTTACTATATAACCATTTTGGTAAAACAAAAGGATGGAAAAGGTATATCTGCTTTGTAGGAGACAGAGTGAGCTAAATCCTCATCTTCAACAACAGAAAATCCAGAATTTAAAAACCTAAAAGTAACTGTAAGTTTTAGTGATTAGAAACATTTAAGTAAGAATGAAGATAATCAACAAAAGGGTGAGTATGTGTGTCTGGAGGAGGTATAATAGAGGCCAGGAGCAGGGGAATGCTATGAATTATAAACCTTGTAGAAAGAACTATATGATTCTTTACGTAAGAGTACAACTCTGATTTTCAAAAAGAAAAAGAAAACTAATCAAAATGTGGCAATAGAATACATTTAATACATACAAAAAGATATTACTAACATGGAGAACTCACACCCTTTTATATAGACTGATTCTAGACAAATTCCTAAGGTTAAGAATAACTTAGTATCCCATAAATTGTGTTACAAAAGCCAAAAGGTTATTTACCATGTGTTAAAATAGTGTGTTGCTGTTGTCTTGTTTCCTTTCTCCCTTTTTTGACTATTAAAACTCCAGCTGCATGCTCCCTCCCACCTAGCTCTTCTCAGACTCTTCCACAGCTAAGATGTTTGTTTGCCAGGGATTCTCTCTGCAGAGGGGCTGAGGAGGTTTTATTTGACAGCACAAGTAAACAATATGAAGTGACTACTAAAAAAGTTACTGCCATCCTATGCTACATTAATAAAAATACAGTATCTAGATCCTGAACAACAGATCTTACTTATCAAATCATTAGACAATATGGTTTTCAGCTCCTAGCTCCATACTTAGAAAGGAATCTAGTCCAAGGGCAACACATTAACAGATTAAGGACTAGGTGAGTAAGGAAACCTGAACAAAGCATATGGCTAGAGACTATAATGGCTTCATGTTCAAATTCTTTCAAGAAAAGAAACATGGCAGCAAAAATAAAATAAAAGCATAAAGCCAAGTTGAGTTAAGTTGGATGAATTTAATGTAGAGTTTAAAAGACTTAAGTCATTTGAAAAGTCTTCAATTATATGAAAGACTGATATGTGGATAATGAAATTGATTTGCTCAGCCCAGACCCAAGTGGCAGTAGAGAATAAAATGGAAAAACTGATCATTAAAACAACAATAGTGAGAGCTCCCTCAAAAAAGAATCCTTGACTGACATTCCTGAAAATCACAGATATAGAAGGTTAAGGAGAAGCTGGACAATACCAGATGTAACTTCAAACATCAAAGGGTTGAACAATATGATTTATAAAGTTCCTTTCAAAACTGAAACATGAATCTCAAAGGTTCTTCTTCCAAACATAATATTTCATAATTCTAATAACATTTATATCTGTCAGCTAGCTCAGGAGTTGGTAAACTATGGCCTGCAAGCTGGCCATTTGCTTTTGTAAATAAAGTTTTATTAGTACACAACTAGGCCTATTTATTTACATATCTGTGGCTGCTTCCATGCTATGACCACAGAGGTGAGTAGCTGCAACTAAGGCTGTATGACTCACAAGCCTGAAATAATTACTACTGGCTCCATAAGAAAAAGTTTTCTGGCCCCTGAACTAGATAGGGTAACAAACACAGGCAAATACAAGATTTAAAATATAAATTAAAAGTAGTATCAGAATTGTCTTTCCACCATAACCTAGGGAACTAGACAACAAAATATAAAACTACTAGAGGCCCGGTGCACAAAAATTTGTGCACTCGGGGGGGAGGAAGGTCCCTCAGCCCGGCCTGTGCCCTATCGCAGTCTGGGACCCCTCGGGAGATAACGACCTGCTGGCTTAGGCCTGCTCCCGGGTGGCAGAGAGCAGGCCCAATCCCTAGGTGCAGCCCCTGGTCGGGCTCAGAGCAGGGCCGATTGGGGAGTTGGGGCACCGCCCCCTGTCATGCACACAGCAGGGCGATTGGGAGGTTGTAATGCCGCCCTCAGTCACGCTCAGGGTAGGGCCAATTGGGGGGTTGGGGCACCACCCCCTGTCACACTCAAGGCAGGGCCAATGGGGAGGTTGCGGCGCCACCCCGTCACGCACAGAGCAGGGCCAATCAGGGGGTTGGGGCGCTGCCCTCTATCACCCACAGAGCAGGCCCGATCAGGGGGTTGGGGAGCTCCCCCCTATCAGACACAGATCAGGGCTGATCGGGGGGTTGGGGCGCCTTCCCCTGTCAGGTACAGAGCAGGGCGGATAGGGAGGTTGTGGCCCCGCCCCCTGTCACACACAAGAGCCGCAGGGCGATCAGGGGGTTTGGGCGCTGCCCCCAGTCACGCTGATCCCGGTGCCAGGAGGCCTCGCGGCTCCGCTGATCCTGGTGCTGGGAGGCATATTACCCTTTTACTATATAAGATAGAGGCCTGGTGCATGGGTAGGAGCCAGTTGGTTAGCCCTGAAGGGTGTCCTGGATCAGGGTGGGGGTCCCCACTGGGGTGCCTGGCCAGTCTGGGTGAGGGGCTGAGGGCTGTTTTCAGGCTGGCAGGTGACTGAAGCTCCCAACTGCTGCTTTTTTTCTTTTTTCTTTTATTCTGGGCCAGCTTTAGCCCTGACTCCAGCTCTGAGGCCTCTGCTGCTGAAAGCAGGTATCTGGTTTGTTTGTGTTCTATAATCGAAACACTGTATCAACTCCAGCTCTGAGATCCCGGCTCGGCTCACTGAAAGCAGGTTTCTGGGGTTTTGTTAGCTTCTATATTTGCAACTATGTTTCAAACTGCAAGCTCAGAGGCCGGCAAACTGCAAGCTCAGAGGCTGGCAGGGAACGTTGATTTCCTCCGTCACTGAAGCAAGCAAACCTTATGTTAGTTTCAAGCTGCCTGGCTGCCAGCCACCATCTTGGCTGGCAGTTAATTTGCATATCTCACTGATTAGCCAATGGGAAAGGTAGCGGT
>NW_006283826.1:1173411-1174719 GCF_000327345.1 Myotis davidii
GTAGTAGCTTTTGCATATCTCTGAAGGTCACGAAATATAAACCTGATGTAAAATCTCTGTCATCAGTGATGCAGCAGCAAAAGTCCCACTGATAATATCAAACGAGTCATAAAGTTTTCTGTCGGACACTCAGTGTACATGTATACATTAAAAAGTAAATGTACTTTTCATCATCATATACTGTGTTTTTGTCTCTCAAATGAATTTTATTATTTCTTCAAGTTTCTTCACATATGTACACCTTAAGAGATATTAAGTAGGCATAACATGTTCTCAAAAAATTAGGCTTGGCATGCAGAAGAATTTTAAGTCAGAGATTTTGCTGGTTTGGGCCCGCACTCACAAAAAGGTTGCCCACACCTGACGCAGGGTCTGTGACACAGCTGAATTTTGTGAGAGCATATCACCAGAAAGAAGAGAGTTTTGCAGAAAGAGTCCCAGAGGTCTGATAGGGGTTCTTTTTTGAGATTGTCCTTAAATACTAAGCTGCACATTCAAACAATAAAATTCAATGGGGCCAAAGAACAGCTAGAGAGATACTGTTCTAACAGCTCACACAAAGCTGTAAGACAAATCTAGTTCTGAACAGTCTGAGTGAAAAAAACATTGCTAAACACCTTTGGGATCACAATATAAAATAGGGATCACAGAAAAATCATGCCTCAAAAGTAGGAAACTAGGCCTACCAATAAAGACTGCTCTAACCCACCCTAATAACTGAGACTCGAAAACCATAAATAATATCATCTACAAGTAATTTAACTGCCAGCCAAAACAAAATTCTATTCTTAATTTTTTTAAGTATACTTTATTGATTCTTTTTACAGAGAGGAAGGGAGAAACACGGATCAGCTGCCACCTGCACACCTCCTACTGGGGATGTGCCCCCAACCAAGGTACATGCCCTTGACCAGAATCGAACCTGGGACCCTTCAGTCCGCAGGCCAACGCTCTATCCACCGAGCCAAACCAGTTAGGGCTTAATTTTTTATTTTTAATGTTTTTATTGATTGTTTTGGAAAGAGAGGAAGAGGGAGAGGAGAAAGAGAAACATGGATTTGCATGCCCTGTCTGCCCAACAGGGACAAAGCCTGCAACCTGGGCATGTGCCCTGACCAGGAAATCAAACCAGAGGCCTTTTGGCGCATGGACCTACACCCAACCAACCGAGCCACACCAGCCAGGGAAAAAATCAACTCTTTAAAGCAGTGGCTCTCAACCTTCCTAATGCCGCGACCCTTTAATACAGTTCCTCATGTTGTGGTGACCCCCAATTTCATTGTTACAAATTGAACATAATTAAAGCAT
>NW_006283826.1:1175109-1183837 GCF_000327345.1 Myotis davidii
CGAGCGATTAGGAGCCGACAGTCCTGGATTGTGAGAGGGGTCCCAGATTGGAGAGGGTGCAGGCTGGGCTGAGGGACACACATCTTCTTCCTCCCCAACCCATACAAAAATTCCATGCACCGGGCCTCTAGTTTTTTTAATAATGGCCAAAGTGTCTCCAAATTTCATGCGAACAATAAATCTCAGAACCAAGGACTTCAGTGGACTCAAATCAAAGCAGCATAAACAACAAACCACACCAATACAGGAATTTAAGTTTTCTGAAAACTGGGGCCAAACTTTAAAAGCTGTCAAAAGGAAAAAAAGACATTATATAAGGGGGAACAAAGACAATATTTACAACAGAAAATATTTAGCAGAAAATATGCAAGCTAGAAAACAACTGCACATCTGAAAGAAAAATATCTCCATATCTAAAACTCTAGATCAAGTACAAATGTCCTTCAAAACGAAGATAAAACATAGACTTTTGAAAGATGAACAGAAGCCAATGGAACTGCACTATAATAAATTTAACTAGAATAAATGCTTTAAAAACAGTTCAAGCACAGGGAAAATATCAGATGGAAACCTCGATCTATACATAATAATAAGTACCAGAAACAGTTAATATAAAAGTATAAAACAAGTTTTCTCATTTTTTTTACATTTCTTTAAAAGCTAATTTCCTTATTACAGAAAAAATAATAAAGCTAGAGATAGAAGAAAAATGTATAACAATACTAGCACAAAGGCCAAAAGGAGAACACAGAAGTATACTGTTCTAAGGGTTTTTTTTTACCTTATAAATGAAGAAATGTAATACTATTTGAAGATAAACTGTGATAATTTAAAGATACATATTACAAACCCTTGTCCAGTCCTTAAGCAACACTAAGAGATACATATAGTAAGCCAATTTTGAACATAAAATGGAATCATAATACTCCATAATCCAAAAGCACGCAGGAAAATAGAAAAAAAGAATAGAAGTTAGATGGGACAGGTAACGGAAAAGGCCAAGATAGCAGCCTTAAAGCCAATCGTATCAATATCATTATATTAAATATAAATAGTCTAACTATTATAATTAAAAGACATTGATTTTTGGAATGGATAAAATTTTTAAAGACCCACAAGAAATGCTCTTTAAATATAAAGACAAGTTAGGGTAAAGGTAAAATGATTTTTAAGAAGATTTATCATGTAACAAACTATAAAAGAGTTGAAGTGTCTAGATTAACATCAAAGTTGACTCCAAGAGACTATTACCAGGAATAAAGAAAAAGGTTTTGTAATGATAAAAATGTCAATTCTTCAAGATGACATAAATCGCAAATGTGCAGGCACCTAATAACAAAGCTTCAAAATATGTGAAGCAAAACTGATATATCTAAAAGGAGAAATTGACAAACCCAGAATTATAATTGGCAATTTCAATAGGCCTCCTCTCAGCAACTGATAAAACAAGTAGACAGAAAATCAATAAGAATATAGAAAACATGAACAACACTGTCAACCAACATAACCGTTTATAAAACATTACACTCAACAATAGAATACACATTCTTTTCAAGTGCACATGGAACATTCACCAAGAGAAACCCATACGCTGGGCAATAAAACAATATATTTTCAAATTATAGTAAATTTGAAATTAACAAAATATTGAGAATACCACACACACAGAAAATCCGGAAATTAAATACTTCTAAATAATGCATAGGACCAAAATGTGTGTGTGTGTGCGTGTATCACAAGGGAAACTAAGAAATATTTTGAACTGAATGATTATGAAAACAATATATACCAAAATGTATGGAACACAAGTAGAGCAGTGCTCAAAGAGAAATCTGTAATTTTACATATGTATATTAAAAAGTAAGAAAAATAAATATTGCTCTAAGATTCTTCCTTCAAAAGTGAGAAAGTGTAAACTAAGCAAAATGTAAAACTGAGCAAAAGAAATAATTAAGAACAGAGAAGCAATTAATGAAACATAAAAAAAACTAATAGAACCAAACAAAATGAACCAGTTATTTTAAAAGATCAATAAAATTGATAAACTTTTCACTAAATTAATCAAGAAATAAAAGACAAACTACCAGAAATGATTAATACGGAATTGCTCCACATCATAAAGACACTGAAGGGACAATAGAATTAGTATAAACAACTATGTCAATAACTAGAGGCCCGCTTCATGCACTGAAGGGGGAGGGGGGGTGGTCCCTCAGCCCGGCCTGCCCCCTCTCACAGTCCGGGAGCCTTCAGGGTCAGGAGGCGACCCGGCGATCAGGGTAAGGCGATGCCCCATCACACCTCTGCTGCTGCCACTGCCGGCAGCGCAAGCCTCGGCCGGCCCTGGGCAGCTGGGGGGCTGAGGGGACTGGGGGACTCCAGAGACAGGCGCACGGAGCAGCCATGCACCTGCCTGCACCTGCCACCCCAGCGGGGCTGAGGGAACTGGGTGTTGCCATCTTATGGCTGTGGGTGCCGCCATCTGTGAGGGCAGGACAATTAACATATTCCCTCCTTATTGGCTGTGGGCGCTGCCATCTTCAAGGGCGGGGCAGTCAGCATATTCCCACCTTATTGGCTGTGGGTGCTGCCATCTTTTGCTATGGTGTAAGGGTCAATTAGCATATTCCCTCCTTATTGGCTGTGGACGCTGCCATTTCTGAGTGTGGGGCAGTCAATTAGCATATTCCCTCTTTATTGCCTGTGGGCACCACCATCTTTGCGATGGCATTAGGGTCAATTAGCATATTTCCTCTTTATTAGATAGGATTACAACTACTCAGATTAAATAGACAAATTCTTTGAATTAAGACACACACTATTAAATTTCAGTAATCACGATAGCACGGTATTGCCATAAGAGACATGTAAATCAAATGAACAGAGTTATAGCATCTAGAAATAAACCCATGCATGCACATAAACATATACAGACACATTCAATTAATTTTTAACAAAGATATCAAGATAATTCAATGGGTAAAGCAAAATCTTTTCAACAAATGATACTGGAAAACAACATACCCACATGCAAAAAGAACTAAACCCTTACCTCACATCACAAAACAAAACAAAAAAATTAAATTAAATTAAAAATGGATCACTTAATCATAGACCAGAAACCTAATAATTACCATAACAAAACTTCTGAAAGAAACCATATGAGAAAATTCTTCACTACCTTGGAATAGCTATTAGAACTCATATATAGCCTGGGGTGGGGGGGGGAGGAAATGGTACAACCATTTTTTAAAAGTTTAGCAGAGCTTTATAAATTGAAACCTCTACTTCCCACATGACTCAGCAAGTGCACTCCTATATTTACAGAAATAAAAACATATGCCACACATAAAAACCAGTACATGAGAGTTTATAATCATCAGTAAAAAAAAAGATAGGCAAATTGTGGTATATCGATACAAGGAACTACAAATTAGCAATAAAAAGGAATGACCTATTTAAAGAAAATATGAAGCCAGATAAAGACCACTGTAGACTATAATTCCAGTTATAAAAAATTATAGAAAAAGCAAAATGAATCTATTGTAACAGCATGGTTACTTGGAGATGCAGCAGTTTCACAAACACATATATTTTGTTAAGACAGGAAAATGTACTTATTTACTTTAAAAGGGTACATTTTATTGTATGTAAATTGTACTTCAATAAAGATAATAAAAAATTTAAGTACTAATGAAACAATCCATGTAAAAATATCTCGAAGAAAAAATATATTTTTAATATAGCTAAAGTACTTTCTTCATATATCCAAGGTAAATGTTAATCTCTTATAAAGTCTACAATATTTTCAAAAAAAGTATTTTCATACCTAACTACATCAGGACACTAAATGATTTACACTTATTAATCTTAACTGAAAGAGAATTCTTGTGAAATTTCTGGAAACTGAACTATTTAATGAAGTTCATTAGTGACATTAGGATGATTTCTTGCCCAACTGCAATAGCACTATAAACAGAAATTTACATCATTTTCTCTTCACAGCAAACACTGTTAGTTGCTCACCCAAACATTAATGGCTCCTTCCTCCACATAACATATGCTCTATATTGCTAGAGATAGCAATATGTCCACTTAACTACATTTTCCAGCCTCTCTGAAGCTAAACATGGCCACGGCCATGGTATTTTAAGGAATTTCCTGGAAGTTTCCTTTTAAAGGAGAGGTGTGGCTTGCCTATATTTCCTCCTTCCTATCTAGACTACCACCAAGATGACTAGGGTTTGAACAGCCATCTTGGACAATATGCTACTTGTGATAAACTAAAGATGACGGAGTAACAAGAACGAGCAAGTCCCTTGATAACAGAGAAGTAACCAAACCAGTCATGAAATGCTTCCCTCCAAATTGATTGCATATAAAACATAAATTTCTATCTTGTTTAAACTATTTGTCTACTTTTTAATAAGCACGACTGTTACTATAATAAATCATTTTTATAAAAACATTTCAGCAACTGGCATTTTATTTTTAAAAATTAAAAGACTTTTAGTGGAGGTGATGAATTTTAAAAAAATAAAACTATGCAGTTACTCAGGCTCTTTTTATCTTGCCCCAGTCACTGATCAAAAAATTAACGACCCTGATTTTTTCATTTCCAAACGATTCCTCAAATTGGAATAAAGTAGTCTAAGAGAAAAAACACACAACTATCTGCCTATCTGTGGGAAGAAATTATAAGCTGCATTATTGCTCCATTAATCTCTGATGAAACTTTAAAAAAAATGTGAGCTGTAATATCACTCCATTAATCTTAGGCACATCTATATGCTCCAGTGATTTCTACCTCCATCCTTGCGCTAAATTTTATGGTCTACATTGTTAATTTTTAAAAGGCTGAGGAAAAAAGAGACCAATGTTTGGAATAGCTAGGGGGAGCTTCAAAGAAGTCCTAAAGTAGAAGAAAGAACAGCATATAATACAATGTACTGGTTAAGGTTCAGGCTCTGAAGTCAGTGACTTAGTTCCATCACTTGCTGGCTATGTGAACTTGGACAAGTTACTTAAATTTCTTTAGTTTTCTGATCTGAAAAATGGGAACAGGGCCTTGATGAAAAAATACACATAGCTGGCAAGAAGTGAAGTAGTTCCAGGCATTCAGTAAGCACGCTTAGAAAAAGCAAAAGTTCTGAGGTAAGACTGTACATTCAGAACATATAAAAGGCTGACTTGTAATAAAGATTCATATGAGTGAGTGGCTGGAAATTTTAAATAGAAAAAGAAAACAAAAAACTTAGTAGAGATTAAATACTTTGGGGTAAAATAAGGAAACTTACAGATCAATATATGAAAAGATGCTCATAACCTCATTACAAATAAAGAAACTACAAAATAAAATTTGAGAGGTTTTTGCTCAGAGTGAAAAAATTTTAAAAAAAATAAATTTCAATATAGCCAAGTATAGAAGAAATGGCAATTCATGTATTGCCCATAGGAATGTTAGCTGATATAACTTTTAAAGCATTTATGGCTATAACTATCAAAATTTAATATATAACTCTATTATTACAGAAAAAACTGAATCTTTGTTTCTCACAGATGATAGCTAAATAAATAATAGTCCATCCCATGCTATTAAACAGGATTCAACTATCTCTATATATAAAAGCCTATGCGAACTTTATGACTGGGTGGCCAGTAGCTATGACGCACACTGACCACCAGGGGGCAGATGCTCAATGCAGGAGCTTCCCCCTGGTGGTCAGTGCACTCCCACAGCCAATCTCCTGAGGTCCCTCACCCTGGCCGGCCCCCATCAGCTCCGAACACTGGCCAGGTCGAGGGACCCCACCCGTGCACGAATTCGTGCACCCGGCCTCTAGTTAAATAATAATAATAAATAAGGTATATCTAATTATACTGACTTGAAAATATTTTAAAACGTTAAATAGAAAGAGCATATTGCCAGAGAAGTTGGAGAATGAGCCTCTATCTATAATTTTTTAACATACATATATGTTCACCATCATGTTGAGCGTCAACCAATGAACCAGGAGGTCACGGTTCAACTCCTGGTCAGGACACATGTCTGGGTTTCAGGGCATGCAGGAAGCAGCCAATCAATGATTCTCCCTCGTCATTAATGTTTCTCTCTCTCTCCTTCTTCCTTCCTCTCTGAAATCAATAAAAATATATTTTAAAAATAAAAGTACACTGTGGTGTAAGGAGTGAATTACAACTGCACATTGTTTAAACATTAGTACTTAACCAAAAAACAAGTTGCAAAAAAAACATATGATATATTCCATTTGTAAAACGTTCAAAAATTATATATATGCATTTACACACACATACACTAAACATTCATGATTAAAACTACTGTTAGGATGGAATGAAAAACATACAATTCTAGATAACAGTTACCTCTGAAGGGAGAAGAAACAGAATGGAAAGGGAAGAACACCATAGGATTTCATAAAAGAGTAGAGGCCCAGTGCACAAATTCATGCACCAGTGGGGTCCCTTGGCCTGGCCTGCAGGATTGGGCCAAAACCAGCTGTCCGACATCCCCCGTGGGGTCCTGGATTGTGAGAGGGTGCAGCCCAGGCCGAGGGACCCCACTGGTGCACGATCAGGCCCAGAGAGAGATGCAGGAGGTGGGCCAGCCAGGGAGGGTCCACAGGAGGGCTCCAGGGAACATCCAGACCGTCTCACTCAGTCCTGATTGGCCAGACCCCAGCAGCAAGCTATCCTACCGGTCAGAGCGTCTGCTCCCTAGTGGTCCGTGCACATCACAGTGACTGGTCGACTGTCTGCCCCCTGGTGGTCAGTGCACATCATAGCGACTGGTCAGCCAGTCAACTATCTGCCCCCTGGTGGTCAGTGCACATCATAGCGAGCGGTTGAGTGGCCTTAGCATATAATTAGCATATTACGCTTTCATTGGTTAAACGGCCAACTGGTTAACCAGACACTTAGAATATTGGGCTTTTATTATATAGGATAACATTCTTTTTCTTACTCTGGGCATTAGGTACATGGGTGTTCACTGTATTGTGATTCTTTGTACTTTATGATTTATACATGCTATTTTTATCTACTCCATATCTAATAAAAACAATTTCAAATTACATATGTGCATTGGCAAATATACTTAAAAGAAAAAACCTAGAATGATAAAGATTAAACTACTGGTAGTTAGCTCCCCCGGGTGAGGAATAAACCTTCATCCTTTAGTATTGTTTGAATTTGAAAATAATTATGTAATGTTTTATTAAATGTATAAAAATTACTTTTCTCTTAATGTTATAATTTTGAAAAGTGTAATCACATGGACAATGTTAGTGTTATCACATGGAAAATGTTAGTGTTATGTTTATACTGTAATTACCTCTATGTACAATAAACAAGCACATTAATAAGAATAGCAGAGTTGTAAATCTGATCCAATGGAGTAGCTGGATTATGGGTAATTTTTTTATAGTTTCAATTTCTTGGAAGTTTTATTTCTTAGAAATATTTTGCATTTCATTAATACTACCTCACTTGGAGAGAAATTAAAGAAAAATGACAAAGGCAAGAAAGCCAACTCTACCTTCAGGATAGCCAAGGGAAAAATCTACCCACATGCAAAGGCTGAATGTATTACAGCCAATTTACAATAGATAGCACATGCTGTGCCAGTAAGTGCACTCAAAACAACTGGAGAGAATCCCCAACACACCAAGGACATTATATCAAAGGTTCTAAAGTGCATATGTACATTTTAGCTCTGAACTGAGAACTGGCACTGCCAAGAAAAACTACAATAGGGGCAAAGAAGGCTCCAGTGCACAGGGAGCCCAGGATTGTGCTAGAAAAGAAAAGGGGTATGGAGGCATGAGCAGAGAGGGAGGAAAGAAGGAAGGGAAAACTTTTCCTAATACCTGAGGAAAAATAAGACATGACACAACAATTACACTCAATACCTATAAAAATATTGTACAATCGGAAAGCTAAGTGCCAGGGGAACAAAGAATAGAACAGAAGGTCAGGAATGAAAATTTAAAGAAATCCAAAATCAGCCCAGCTGGCATGGCTCAGTGGTTGAGCGTCAACCTATGAACCAAGAGGTCACAGTTTGATTCTCAGTCAGAGCACATATCTGGGTTGTAGGGTGTGCAAGAGGCAGCGCATCAATGATTCTCTCTCATCATTGATGTTTCTATTTCTCTCTTCCTCTCCCTTCCTCTCTGAATCAATAAAAATACATTTAAAAAATTAAAAAATAAAGGAACCCAAAATCCGAATAGGAACCAGGCCAAAGATATGCACTATTTTGTAGTCTTTACAAATGTCCTTTCTAGTCCATACATATGTCAATTCCTAAAAACTGGCAATTTCCACAAAGGTAAGAAGAGAAACAGGGGTAAAAGTCTATTTCATCCTCCTACCAAAAATATCACAAATATGAAATATAAACCAAACTTGAAAAAAAAACTAAATTAAAATATCCCAAAGCAGATTTGTAGAGAAAAAATGTAATCTGCTTTTGGAGCTTACCACTAGTACAAACTGAGGCTCTATGTAACCAAGGCTAAAAGAGCCAACTGCTGTTAGGGGACCTTCCCCATTTTCTTTCTCCAAATCAGGGTTTTCCACTCCTATTTCTTTTTTTTTTTTTTTTTAGTTTTTTTTTAAAATTTTTTATTACAAAGGGTATTACATATGTGTCCATTCCCCCCCCCCCACCCTAGACAGTCCCCTAGCCTCCCCTATCCCCCAGTGT